>NC_083591.1:49776789-49959289 GCF_027579695.1 Neoarius graeffei | reverse complement strand
AAGGTCGTCTCACGCCAAATATTGACTTTGTTTCATTTATTATGGCTTATTTCTTACTGTTTATAGTATTTTTTTTTAAATGTTGAAACCTTAAACATTCATTTCATAATTTTTTTCAACCATTTTTGGTCTACAGCATTTCTTTACATGTGCCTAAGACTCCTGCACAGGACTGTGTACTACTTAGAAAGCTTACTAAGCATAATTGACAACAACAACAACAACTATTATTATTATTATTATTATTATTATTATTATTATTATTATTATTATTATTATTATTATTATCCTATACATTATTGTAGGTTTGTAGACTTATCCATCTGAATTTTTAGAGCTGTTCAACAGAAAAGCAAAAGATTTTTTTTTTATTTCATGTATTTGAATCCTACATGCTAATAAACATTAAGTCAGAGCGATAATAAATCCTGTATTAAAGCTCCCTTTTCCTCTTCCCTATTTTCCACTTCCATCCACATACGACCGCTGATCTCTGATGTAATACCTTGTATGACCACATGGGGTCAGTGTTGTATTCGTTTTAATAATATCCACTCATTTCCACAGAACTCGCCCACTTGCTAACTAACTAATTTACTACCCAATTCGAAACTGTTAGTAATAACCAGTGCTGTCTCTACAAACACGATTATTCACGAACTAAGAAGAGAAAGATGATTTGAAGACGCTTGCATTAAATGAAATGAATCAAGCTAGTCTAAATAAATTAATCAGCTACTGATTTCCCAGCCTGTCTTGTTGATCAGACCTGTCCTGGTGATTAACAGTCTGATCTGAATGAGGAAATGTTGTTTTAGAAAATAAAGAATAAAGTATGATCTATATTTATGGGTTTAACAACATTACCCTGCATTTTTTACTTTTTGTATTCAACAGAAAAGGACTCATAATTACAGCTTTTTTAAAGAAAGAAAGAACTATGACATAATACATTTCTCAGTACTGTGGCATTATATATATATATATATATATATATATATATATATATATATATATATATATATATATATATATATATATGTTTTTTTTTTTTAGTCAGTCCCAAAGCTCTCCAAGACCTCCATAATTTTTCTTTGTCGAGTTCTTTCTTTTTTCTTTTTCCTTTTTTTTTTTGTAGACTATGTATTATATGGATTTATGAATGTATTGTAATGTAGACTTGTAATGGCCCTGGAGGGTAGGAAAACATTTTTTTTCCACTTTGAGATTTAGCCTTGTATTTTTGCTCCACGACTTGTTTAGCCAGTGGGAATTCAATAAACTCCACATAGGCAGTGTAACTGTTTTGTTGATGACAGATGCTCATCAGTGTGTGTTCTGTTAATCAGTCAGCCATATGATGAGTCCAGGAAATTGTCCTATCTGTTAGATTAGGCTGTTTCCTGTGAACTTCCTGTGCCAAGCATAAAGACAGGGTACAAAACACATTTTACAAAGACATTTGTGTGTAGCCAGTGACCCTGTACAGGGTTTTAGACATTAGATGGCAAAGGGGGAGGGACAGGATCCAGTTATGGACATGTATAGGACAGGGTTGTATAAAATCTGAGTTGTTTGTCGGTGCAAAAAGTACTTGGCTTCATAATGACTATTATCGTATCATCATATTATCGTAAATTGCCTTGGAGTAACAGAATTCTCAGAAATGTGATTTTGGATGCCACCCTGTGCCAGCCATGTGGTCCTGTGGTCCTGCCTGACTGTAGTTCTTGTAGTTCTAATATGGATGTTATGTCTGAGAACACACACAGGCTTGTAATTCTCTTTCACACATCACCCACAATCACACACGTATACATGCACACAGTGTACAATGAACAGATGGTTGGGTCAGAAACAAACCAAAAAAAAATCAGTACTACAGACGTCCAAGAACATTCTCTCTCTCTCTCTCTCTCTCTCTCTCTCTCTCTCTCTCTCTCTGAGAAGGATGCTACTTACCAATCCATTGATATCGACTGGACTTTTAATGTTATTTCACCCAAAGCAGAAAATGACAGAGGTTGGCAAATTTCATAGGTAAGAAAGAGGTCATGAAAGTTGCTTTCTCACTGTTTGGAAAAAGAAAAACCAGGTGGGCCGATGCAAACTAAACAGACATTACAGGAATCACCAAGGTTTCACAATATGAGCTTTATCACCCATTTACTGGATTACTGAGAAAGCCATAAATACACACCGAAAACCCTACACAAATCCTTTTTAAATCATTACTGTAAATGCCGGGAATATAAATAAACATCGAAAGCAAAGACAACTCTATTGGTTTTTCCAAAAAAAAAAAAAATCCCTTACCTTTTCCCGTCACGGAAATCAATTTGAATAACCATTTGAGTTAGATATGTTAAAACTTTTTTAATCATATCTTATATTTCAATTATTAAAATTACAGATAACACACTAACGCAGTGCTTTTAAATTCTCAAATCTGATTGGTCAGAAGGTGTTATTTATTTATTTTTTAATAACAAAAGCTCTGACAGTAATGCAGCCACAAATCACAGGTTTATAACGTATTAACGCACTCATTCTAACATTATTTTTTCTTTAGTAACACTGCCACCTGTATTGCAGATGCTCACTGTAATCAAAAACTGATAATAATTTATGTAGCAAAACAAAATATATATTTTTTAAATTTGACCTCTTGTTTATTTTTACCTCTTATTTATTTTTACCCTAAAATTTGACCTCTTATTTGACTTCTTATTTACTTTATATATTTTATTTTATTTTTTATCTTATGTAGCTACATATCTTTTTTAACAACCTCATCTCATTATCTCTAGCTGCTTTATCCTGTGGGGGAAACCGGAGCACCCGGAGGAAACCCACGTAGACACGGGGAGAACATGCAAACTCCGCACAGAAAGGCCCTCGTCAGCCACGGGGCTTGAACCCGGACCTTCTTGCTGTGAGGCGACAGCGCTAACCACTACACTGATTTTCATGATTCTGTTTAGTTTTATGTCTTTAGTCTTGCCTCATTATTTCTCTCCTTCTCTTCTTATTATTCATGCCTTTCATGTATTGAATTGCATTTGCCTCGAATGTAAAGCGCTTTGGGTCAACTCCTGTTTTTTTTAAATGTGCTGTAGGAATAAAGTGACGACTTCAATTCAGAAGGATTCTATGCTCAAAAGGAAATGGGAGGATAGATTTGGGACTTGAAATATTACTGGGAAAGATCAGATCAGATCAGATCAATGGTTGCATGGATATCTCAAGATAAGGATACCATATGGGTTGGGATGGACATAATCCTATTTATGGATCAAAATAACTGGAGAATAAATAAAATGAGTAATATATGGGTAAAAACAACTTTTTTAAAAAATATGGTCGAATGTGAGAAAGATGTTAAGATTCCCAATGTCAATTTCTAGAGCAATGAGGATTGCACATAATATTGACTTTCTTCCATTCAAAATAGACACAGGGTCCAAAAAATATGGGAAGGAAAAGGTTTAATCAGTTATTTGAATGAGGAGACCTGATGTCTTTGAACAGCTTCAACATAAACACATCCTTCCAGCCCATGACCTTTTTTTTTAGATACCTACAGCTGAGACACTACGTATAAAAACACAGGAGAATGAGTGGGAGATGGGAATTGGAGATGAACACCATCATTTCAGATAAAAACTGGGAATTATCATGCATAGAGGGACATAAAATAACAAATAGCCCCATGTGGAAGGAAGTTGAATGGGAAATTAAAATGAGATGTTGTCAAATCAGAATCTGGGGGCATATCGGATCAGTGCTGGAGGAGGTGTCGCCTCATAGGAGATCACACACACATATTCTGGGACGGCTAAGAATGATCAGAATACCGGTATTGGCACAAAACATACAAAATGAAATGAAGAAATGTTTAGAGATACATTCACCAGCCATTTTAATAGGCACTTGTTCTTGATTCTAAGATCCCTGTTCTTGGCTGGTAGGAGTGAAACCCAATGTGTTCTTCTGTTCTGCTGTTGCATGCTGAGATGCTTTTCTGCTCACCACGGTTGTAAAGAGTTGCTATGAGTCACTATATCCTTCCTGGCCAAAAAAAACAAACAAACTTGAACCAATCTGGCCATTTTCATCTGATCTCTCTTATCAAGAACTGAGAACTGTCACTTACTCAGTGCTTTTTGTTTTTTGCATCCTTCTGTGTAAATTCTAGAGACTGTTGTGTGTGAAAACCCCAAGAGATCAGCAGTTTCTGAAACACTCAAACCAGTCCATCTGGCACCAACGCCCATGCTTCCCAGTACAGGAGGGTCTTGGTGAGGTAAGGACTGTTTACAGATGCGATAAGAAAAAAGATAACAAGAACTAAAATGGTTCACAGACAGTCCACAACATTAAATGTTAACTATAACCTTCTAAAATTATGATGTGTCATTCTTTAATAATAAAAAATAATAAAAGTGATAAAAAATTACTCCACTTTGGGTCAAACCACAAAACACTACCATGCTGTTGATTATTTTCCTACAACAAGATGCTCCATTATGTTCAATTCCTTGCTCATGCAACTACTAATAAGAAACATATAACGTATGGACACTCTGAAAAGGGTTTTCAAATGGTTAATAATTTCAGCTTTTCCAAAGGCGTTCTTTTTGGAACCGTTTCTTAAAGGTACCAGATGGAACCCTTTATTTCCAAGAATTTATTTATGAGAGAGAAGAAAATATGTCTGGAACAGTCAATGTTTTTTTGCAGATCCAGATGTGGTAGATGTTCTCCTTGCTTCTTGTATTTGTGTAGTTTTTTTTTATATCCGGTTACACAACTCCAAAAAAGTGTGAATTACAGTTTGTCGTATGGGCAAATGTTTTACTCCGAGTCAGAAAAGAGTGAAAAGAATCATGTTTAGAACATACTTACATACCCCACACATACAGACACGGAGCTTAGTGGCATAGTTTCCATTTCAGTAAGAACCTGACCTTGTGTTGAGTCTGAACACACACGATCAGGTTTTGAGCCTATGCGTCACGAGTGGAACTCAGGCGTCAGACACGTCCCAGAGGTGAAATCCAGTTCAGACAACTGGTGTACAGTAAAGACACTGTGTGTTTTGTCAGGTGGAAGAAGAGCTGGTGAAACACCAAGCTGGTCCTTCTGCCTTTCTTTTTTTCCACACAGAGTCAGTGACTAGTTTCCTGGAAGTATAACAGAGATTAGGACTAAAATATGGGTGTTTGTTTTATATTATGAGCTCTCAAAGAAGAACGTCCTTCTGGATGTTCCTTCCAGATTTGTTTAAATGTTCTCTCCTGATTTAATTATACATCATAAATGTTCTCTCCTCTTGTGTGGCTGAGAACAGTGAGTCCAAGCACACATTTGACCCTAACTCCTCAAATGTTCATGTTATTATCTTTGACTTCCTGCCAGGTGGTCCTGTACAGACCTCTTGAAGTCCAGTGTGTGTTTATGTGTTGCGTTGTTTGTCTTGGACTGTATGATAGTCATTTTTTAATAGCCTGATGGTGTGCCAGACACCAGACTGTGTCTTCATTTCACTCTCACTTGATGAAATTGTCAGTAAGAGTTGTAAAAGTACAGGCGAGGAAGGGTTAGGTTTGGTGAAACACGAAGTCTGGGTGTGTGTTTGACGCTCTTTCGGAACATTTTCAGCAAGACAAAGGTTCCCAGACCTCTAGATAGTATGGCTCTCAGATTTGTTTATGGATTTAGAAGTAAAAATTGTTCATTTTTTAATGTTAATATAATCAGGGCTACACTTTAAATGAGGCTTTGTTCTCAGTAGGGTTTTCAAATGTAATTATCTATGAAATAATTAACAGTTATTCCATGAAATTGAGTCGTGCACGAGCTGATAGCCGACGAGGCGCGGAGTGCTGAGTTGGCCATAAGCCATGTATGACGAGATTGACTGGAATAACTGTTTAATTCTATCCACATTCACTGGATTTTGAGAAACGGAGCATTTTTATTTTTATTTTTTGCAAATTCAGTAAATAAAAGCCTTATACAAAACGTCCAATAAAATCATTTCCGCTTAGTCGGACTTCTTAAAAACCTACTGATGGCTACACGAATTGACTTCAGTGTTGTTGGTTTTTTTTTGTAGAAAGTGCCATCTTGCTGAGGTATAGAATAGCTTTAGACATTTATTTACATTACATTACATTAATGGCATTTAGCAGACGCTCTTATCTAGAGCAACATACAACATACCCAGAGCAGCCTGGGGAAAAGTTGGGGGTTCGGTGCCTTGCTCAAGGGCACTTCAGCCATTCCTGCTGGTCCAGGGAATCAAACTGGCATTTTCTGGAGTTTTGTTTTCAAGTAGAGTTTTTATTTCGTCCTTGATTGGTTCATCAAAATGCTCCGCCATCTTGTTTTTCTCTACTCACCAGTGGCGGCTGGTAGTCTTTCAAACAGGGGAGGCTGGTCGGTTACGATATTTCCAGATTTTAAAAGAAAAAAGAAAAAACACATCAGTTTTGCCCATACTCTTGCCTCTGATCTGGCTGATTGTTGGCAGGGTCACAAACTGTGAAATAACAGGTTCTTTTGGCCCATTAGCCTACTGTCCAATATACATGATGGTGGTGTTGTGGGGGGGTATATTTTAACATTTTATATTTTAAAATTGTGGCATGTTGTTTAAAAATTGATCATTATTGAAAGCAGCTCTTTGTCAGGAACCTCAGCAGTAACAGCAGAGTGTTCTGGAATAGGCACAAGCACTGACCTTGGGGAGCCAAACATAGAGCTGGGTGCCACACATTTCATTCAATGACACTTTCCCTATATTTTACTTATTTTGACTGAGAAATGTTTTATTGACAATTTTGATAATCCTTCACTTTTAATCCAGGTCTGTAGTGTGAAATGTTCTCAGCTGTGTTTTTGTTTAAAAATGTTTTCCAAATTGTAGCTGTGTTTAATTCATATCCAGAGAAATATATATTCCAATATAATATACTCAGCATAAACATTTTAAATAGATTCTATATTTTTGGTCCATCCATGACATATTACTAAAGTAGCCTATTTACTGTTGTTGATGTGAGTCACTTGCTGTTAGCCAATTCACTTTCTCGTACCAGGAGAGCTGAAAGGAACGAGTATTATTCCCTACCTTTTTCACCAAGTCGATTTGAGGCGTTGGTCTACCCTGCTCTTTAATTTTAATTTTTTCCTCGAAAGGAAGACTGGCAAATGGCTTCACCAAAATTAAATCAGCAATGCTTGGCATCCGTGCGCAGCTTTCTTGCTAGCTGACTAGCCCCCTCAAGTTCAAGTTCAGTCACTCAAATAAATGAAATTTCTGGAACTAAGATAGCAAACTTGACAACACTATATTTACACTTTATTTACAATGAAAATATATACAAACTAAAAAAGCTGGTAGAAACCGTATGTAATGAATGAAATCGAAATGTAAGCTGATCTCTTACAATACACCACAGCACTTGCGAATCCGCATGGGACTGAACTGAGATTCACCGCTGCCTGTCTATATTTGAAACGTGCTGTCAATCAAAGAAAATATCCGTCCGCTTTCACCAATCACCAGTCTCCTCGCGGAAAGCTTTGCCATGTCCCTTCCACTGTGAGGCTCGGAGTCGGTGGGCGGGCGTTTTCGCAGTATTTGTCCAATAATCGTCTTGCATTTTGAGATTGAAAAGCGCAGAGCTCCCAAATGCCATTGAAGTTCACTGAGGCCGGGCTGCATCACGCTGTCACGAGGGGGAAAAACTCACGCGCACATTAGGCGAACTGGGGAAAGTTATAACGGAATGATTTCACACTGTAGTTGGGTTGAGCACATATATTTCTATGATTCTGGATCTGAAATAGCAATGTTATAAGGTCGGCTATAACATAAGCCTAGCGCAATTCATCCTACACGATGTTTGTCATTTTTAGAGGAGGCTGAGCCTCCCTCGTTGTCTTAGAGCAATCGCCCGGTCTACTCACGGTATATGAGCTGATGTCCTAGTAGTAGAGTAGCCAATCAGAGCGTGCAATTGTTCATATCCAGTGAATGTGGATAGAATAATAATGTTTATACCACAGATCTGTTGAATTTTCAGATATGATGTTGATTAATTTTCTAGAACAGCAACCCTGAAAGTTATTGAACAAAAAATATATAGTTCTATAGTTGTTACTATGGTGAAGACTTATATTGCACATAAGGAATGAGTCTCAGTCAAATGTAAGACTTTTTCTTATGCTTTCCGCTACAGGAATTTCTTCAGGTATTCAAGTTTCTCTGCACATAAGCCTCCTTTTTTCCTTTTTAAGAGAAAGACTAGTGAAGAAGGAAAAAAAAACAAGAAAGGCTGGCACAACTGCTTGTAACTATTATAACAAAGTGATAACAGGTAGTAACTTGTTTTGCAGGCATTCCAAAAAATTAAACGTAACTATTAATGGATAAAAAAAATATGATGTGTTGTTCTTTACTACATAAAAATGTAAATTGTTGGTAAGTTGCTGTGATATAAGAAGAATTAAACACTTCAGGGCATGATGTTCTAGGAAAATACTCAACATAAGGCTGGAAACAGTTTCACATCTGGCATCACACCACACCACCCGACTCCGTCCTTGATTATGTTCCTATAACAGCACACCCCTGTTGTCTTTTATTCTGTAAATAATTGTGTATAATTAAAACTGTTCTATTAAATTGCAGCCACATGAGCTAGAAGTAGAACTCCTTGAGAAATTAAGAAATTAACCTACTTATGTCAGCCATACATTCTTACTATCAAATATTATTCCATGTTTTGTTGCTTTTTTGTATTTTTGGGGTTTTGTTTTCAAGTAGAGTTTTTATTTCGTCCTTGATTGGTTCATCAGAACGCTTTGCCATTTTGTTTTTCTCTACTCATGGTATATGAGCTGATATCCTAGTAGTAGAGTAGCCAATCAGAGCTACTCTCATGAAAGTTTTTCAGACTTTCATGTTACTCTCATGTTCAACTTATTATGTAACACTTTGTCTCATGGATTTAATAAGAGGTGTATCTTGTGCTTCCATTCAGGTTTCTAATTATATTTCCGTGACAAATAAAAGAGAATCGACACATCCCACATCTGATTGCATCTTTGGTGCTTCTGCAAAAATTTATATAAAAAATGTACAGTTATTTAAATATTTTATAATTATTCCACCGCTTAATATACAAATGGATTTTTATTCCACTTTTCTTTCCAAATGCCTGCTAATTCTCTTGAATTTTCAGTTTTGAAGTTCTCTCTTTCTGTATGTCTAAAGTCCTTTCTGTACCACATGGCACATTAGGTGGCACCAATCTCCGTTTCTGTAGCCCTCGGCCTCTCACCTGTTACAGTGGGGGGCTGGTTGTCTGGTAACCACAAGAGTTTGACTCCCCACTCACATCTGCATTGCAGCGTGCCTTGCCAGACAGCAGTAGGTACCATTTTTATGATGGTCTTTGGTATGACCCAACAGTGAGTAGAACTCACGATCTCCCAATCAAGAGGCGGACACGCTAACCACTAGGCCAACTCACAGTAAGCCAACTTTCTTTATGTCTTTTAATTGTATTTTTCTCCCGTATCTCAGTGACAGGGGTCTCCATAAACACTATGATATCTTTTTATTCCATTGTCTGGCTCTTTAAAAGGTCAGTATTTTTAGTTGAAGGTCTTGTGATAGCTGGTTCCTGACTCTTCCCAACTGCTTGGGAGTTTGAGCTTGTTTGAGCCTTTCATGTCTTTAAATAAACTTACAATATAAACATATTTCAGCTGTTTTAAGTCATTAGACTCCTTCATGAGGCAAATTCAAATAAAATAAGTCAATTATCATACCAAGCCAATGGGGAGCCAATTTAATAAAGATTAAATACTCACTGAGACGACATTGCTGTAATATTTCAGTCACATTGTAGTGTACAGGAAAACACCACAAAATAAATGTGGAATTCTGTTTACCACATTTAACAATGGGGTGGCAAGGTTAGACCCAATGACTTTATTGGGGTGGCAATCTAGGGTGCTCAAAATACTAATCTGCATCCACAGAAAATGGCGTATCAATTGGATATAAAAGTCAGACAACTAGACATCATTTGTTTGTCATCTAGCAACTCGCAAAAAGTCATAGCAAACATAACATTAGGCTACATCTCATCTCATTATCTCTAGCCACTTTATCCTGTTCTACAGGGTCGCAGGCAAGCTGGAGCCTATCCAGCTGACTACGGGCGAAAGGCGGGGTACACCCTGGACAAGTCGCCAGGTCATCACAGGGCTGACACATATGCCCCTTTTCCACCAAATCAGTTCCAGGGCTGGTTCGGGGCCAGTGCTTAGTTTGGAACCGGGTTTTCTGTTTCCACTGACAAAGAACTGGCTCTGGGGCCAGAAAAAACGGTTCCAGGCTAGCACCAACTCTCTGCTGGGCCAGAGGAAAGAACCGCTTACGTCAGCGGGGGGGCAGAGTTGTTAAGACCAACAACAATAACAAGACCACGAAAGATCGCCATTTTTAAGCAACAAGAAGCAGCAGCTGTACAAACGTGAAGTCATCCATCATTATTATTATTGTTGTTGTTGTTGCTGCTGCGGCTTCTTCTGTGTTGTTTTTGCTTCGATATTCGCGCCAAGGTTTATGCAAACGTAGCGACGTAACTGACATATACAGCGACGTAATGACGTATACAACGGCGTAACTGACGTATACAGTGACGTAATGACGTGGCTTCCCTTAGCACCGCGAGCTATGGAAAAGCAAACTGGTTCTCAGCTGGCTCGCAAGTTGAACGAGTTGTGAACCAGCACCAGCACTGGCCCCAAACCAGCCCTGGAACTGATTTGGTGGAAAAGGGGTAACAGACACAGACAACCATTCACACTCACATTCACACCTACGGTCAATTTAGAGTCACCAGTTAACCTAACCTGCATGTCTTTGGACTGTGGGGGAAACTGGAGATTAGATTAGACAAAACTTTATTGATCCCTTTGGAAAGGAGCACCCAGAGGAAACCCACACGGACAACATGCAAACTCCACACAGAAAGGCCCTCGCCAGCCACGGGGCTTGAACCCAGACCTTCTTTCTGTGAGGCAACAGCACTAATCACTACACCACCGTGCCGCCCTAGGCTACATCTGATGATGTAAATTAGTGATGCCAGTTTAATATCATTAGCTAACAGTAGCTAATAACAAACTGAAGAGACCCAGTGTTATGCAGCTAATTTAACGAAAATCAAGTTTGAACAAATATTTCACATACAGAAAATAAAGTACATTCTTGTACCTTTAAGGGTCCAACACCGTAAGCTGTCCTAGTGGTTAGCATGTCTGTCTTTTGATCGGGAGATTGTGAGTTCTACACACGGTTGGATCATACCAAAGACCAGCGTAAAAATGGTACCTACTGCTGTCTGGCAAGTTATGCTGCAATACAGACGTGAGTGAGGAGTCAAACTCTTATGGTTACCAGAGGACCGGCCCCCCACTATAACCCTAGCTGTATCGGCAAGAGGCTGAGGGCTACAGAAGCAGAGATCAGCGCCGCCCAATGCGCCTTAAAGCATATACGCAGAACCATGGCCTCACTTTTTGTTTATAAATGCCTTGAGACCTCAAGAATGGCACAGGAATAGTTTTAAGCGTTAACAATAAATCTAATATAGTAATTTTGATGATTAAAGTGATTCATATAGGCAGCAATCTGAGTGAATGTCCTTGATGTCTGTTACATCACAGTAGGGAGTCTATCAGTCTGATTGCCATTTCCACTATACTAAAACACAGAGCTGACTGCAACTCCGATCCTCCATTTCAAGCTAATTTATCACCATGCCACGTAGATGTGTTGCTGGCCGGTGCAGCAACATGACAGAAGGTGGATTTATGTTGCATTTATGGCCCAAGAATGTTCAAACTGCAAAGATTTGGACACGTTTTGCGAGAAGTTCACAGGCGCATTGGGAGCCTATGAAGTGGTTTCTCCTCTGCTCTGCACATTTTACTGAAGACTTGTACGAGACCTCTGATCTGTTGATGAGCATTGGCTATAAGCCCGTATTGAAAGAGGGTGCAGTACCAACAGTTAAATAAAACTACAAGAGAAGGAAAGTAAGTTCAGTTGCACCAGTTCTCCCAGAGTGTGAGCCGAGGGTTGTTGCTAAAACCTGGGACGGAACGGGATGAGACATATTATCACTCGGGCAGTGACCTCCCCGTGGTTGTTGCTAAAACCAGTGATGTCCTGTCCCGTCCCGGGTTTTAGTAATTGCCTGAGCCAAGCAGTAATGGCAGAGTACTCAGTATGGAGAAAATGGAGAATGAGTGGACCAGCTGTCTGATTTCTCCGCTGGATATGTTTGCCTCAGCAGCAATATCTCACCCTTACGTGGAAGAAGCGAATGAATGGAGAACTGAACGAACAACTGAAAGTCAGATTGTTTCAAAACAACTGGCCACAAGATCGGCCTTCAAGAATCGAGAACACAGATGGGTAAGATGCGACTCTAATTTGGATACAAAACAACAAAAACAATAACACTCATTGTTTACCTGCATTTAGATTAATACACGTAACTTGTATTGTGTGTTTGAGTTACCGGTATAAGATTATTTAATTTGCTTCAGAATGTGATTGTCTCAGTTCATCTGATTACTTAATTAGCCTTTTATGTTTTATCAGTGAAAATGCATGCATGTCCATGTATGTTGCATAAGTTATAACACCTATCCTGTTTTAATGAGAGTCAACCCACAATCAATGAAGTCAAATCAGTCTTAGTTGAGCAAGTTGGTAACGGTATTTCTTACTTTCACCATAAATTTTTTATTTATATGACTTTGGTCTATAGCTGTCAAAGGCCTTGGCTTTAAAACCGGTGACCGCTGTGACGTCATGCACTCTGGGCTGGCTGGCTCAGTGGGGCAGCTCGAATGCCAACTTTGTGGTCGATTTTAACTCTCAAAAATATATTTTTTTATTCCCATTTATGCAGCATACAAAAGTCAAGGATGGAGAACTGAACGAACAACTGAAAGTCAGATTGTTTCAAAACAATTGGCCACAAGATCGGCCTTCAAGAATCAAGATCGATACTATCCACTCAGAAATTTATTTAAAAATAAAGGTTCTGCGTATCTCCTTTAAGGGCCTGGTTAGTACTGGGTCAGAAAATTGCCTGGGAAGACCAGATCCTGACACAGGAAGGACTTTTTTTTAGGGGTCCAACAGCTTGTTACTGGGGCAGTCCCCTCTTACGTACTTTATATACTGCTTGGGAATATATATTTACCTTTTTGGCTCTAAAAAGGTACACATAGTTACCTTGAGGTCTAATAATGAGCCCTAGGGGTACATTAATGTCAACTGTACCTTGGGGGACAGAAGTGGACTCCTAGTGTACCCCTATTTCTGACAGTGTGCTCACCTGTTTTATTTGCTGTGTTCAGTGAGGCAAGGGAATAGTTTGTTTCTGTGTTAAACTTGCTTGTTCTGTGCGTTTTGCCAAATTTTTCAGTTTCACATCAGATGGCAATGGTAACCACATTAACATTATATATATATCTGGGGTAGCAATAGGGGTGACCATGGTTCATTACTCCTGGCCCCTTATCTACACCCATGCCCTAAAGATACATTATCAGCATTTTCCCAAAAGAAAATCGAAGATGAAACCATTCTTCAAATCTCTGTCCTTTATATCACAGGTTCGAAAATGTTTGTATCCAGGGAGCCCTTTAAACGTCAAATCAATTCCATTTCATCCCTCACTACAGCTTTATCTCATGAACATTATTTAAAATTGATCAATAATATTGTGTCTATTTATTATTTATTAGAGCCATAGAGCCAATCGAGCAGGCTAATATCTATATAAGAGCTCAGATATAAATATTATAACTTTGATAATGTTGGGTTGTGATTTCCACCTCCGTAAATTAAATAAATAAATACTAAGAATAATCAAAGCCCCGCTGACTATATCTC
Source organism: Neoarius graeffei (assembly GCF_027579695.1). Classification (NCBI taxonomy): domain Eukaryota; kingdom Metazoa; phylum Chordata; class Actinopteri; order Siluriformes; family Ariidae; genus Neoarius; species Neoarius graeffei. The sequence continues at coordinate 49,945,284 of NC_083591.1, read as the reverse complement.
ATGACCCATAAACCACTGCTTTACATAGTAGGCTATTGGGTACTCCAGTATGGTTGGTGTGTCTGAAACTCGGTTATTCATTACACAGTTCATGGAAAGCATCTAAATGTTTAACATCGTATAATTCCAGGTCTTGGCTCGTGAGGCAGAAAATCTCTGTTGGTGGATGATGAATGCAAGTGCATTACACCAGAATAAAAGACATCTGTTCAGTATATATGTTAATTTTGGCAGAAATGTATCAAAAACATATATTTTTGGCTGAAGTCATTATTGATGTTTCTCAGTGGAAGGTTTAGGCATTTCCTGTGCCACTGTAGCCTAGCAGGCTATTCCAGCCTCAGTGCCTCGCTTCACTTTTACCCAAAACAAGTCAGGATGTCAGTATTATCTTGTTGTGTAATTATGTTTAGTATTCCATTTAGTTCTGACTAACAGCTGGTGTTATGAACCGTGGCATTGCGAGCTCCTGCACATTCCTCACTGGTGAGCCATGCAGAGAGCTTAGCGGCACAGGAAGCGGGGGAAGGGCAGAGAGCAGGAATGCAACCACGTGGGGATCCAGGCGCAGCGATCCGACTTGTCCCAGTTATTCTGACGTCAAAATCTGCCAAGCTTCCATTTCAGCCAGAAAGGCTCACCTCATGCTGGTCAAGTTCCAAGATTTTACGTGCCTCTGACATCAGATTAGACGCATACAGCTTAAGCAGTGGGTATTAGCATTTTTCAGAGGTCAAAACAGAGTCAAGGTTGCCATTGGAAAATTTAAGCTAATCCTGTCAGCAAGGTAATTGTGGAAAAATCTGTTCCGAGATAGAAAATAAAAATAGACCTCGAGTTATATTTTAAGAGCTGGTTCTCTCAAATGGGTGAGATAATTATAATATGAAGGACTGATTTCAAATCCCTAGATAACTCTGTTCTTCTTTTTACTGAGTTGAGCTCATATAATATATTTTCACTATCTTCGGATAGATATTGTTGAGTGCACAAGTTTGTACAGAATAAAGAACTCTATGACTTTCTTTACATTTTTATTTACACCAAGAAGACATTTAGTGTTGTTTGTTTCACAGATGTTCCTTCGGTTTTAACAAAAACACTCAGATGTACAGTATATCAATGTGTCGACCAGAGGTGGAAAGAGTACTAAAATATTATACTCAAGTACAAGTACTGTTACTCGGATGAAATTTTACTTAAGTACAAGTAAAGTTACCAGACAAAAAAATCTACTCAAGTAAAAGTAAAAAGTATATCATTTAAAATGTACTTTGAGTAAAAGTAAAACGTTACTTTTAACAATGGGTGTTTTCTGCCTCCATTGTGTTGTGCAAAAATGAAAAAGAAGAGGAAACAAGGATATATGTACATCTCAACCCAGATGTTTTATTTAAAGGAAGTGTATCAAATTGAATGCTTAGGATAATGCTGCATTAAAACTGAGACAAACAAAAAAAGGTCAGTACAATACCATGGCCAAGCCATAGATTTTTTATGAGATTTTTTAACTTTTGTGTGATTTAAGGCATTGTCTTTTGTGGCACCAGTTCATCTGTACTAGCTACAATGAGAGCAATGAGTGTGCTATGCTTCAATTCAAATCTGTGGCCGAGCACAACACAGCCTCGAATATGACCCACTACACACAGTCGTGTCGTTTACATCGCCCTGACCATACACAAAGCATTGTATACAAAATATGAAAGTGAAATGTTGCGCCGAAATCTCGTAGCTTGCCTGTGTGCACTGTGTGTTATTGAACAAATGAAAAGGATTAATAAACTATGCTGGGGTAACGAAAGGTTGGTTTCAGCACCGAAAACCGTTGCAACCGTTTCAATTCAAACATTATTTGTTTTGCTTAGTATTCATTTCTGGCCTGTTGGATGTAGAATGGTAGGAGGACTGATCACGTCAGGTTGGCGAGCTAACTTGCTTGCATGATTAGCCAACTGAATAACAGACTAGCTACTGTTATGTTACAGTACCAACAGGTTGCTACTTCAACATTAGCAATGCCATCCACTATTTTTGGAATATAACCAGCCTATTGTTGGTTTTACTATGGAAAGGAAACATTATGATGCCAATGACAATACTTACCTCAACATGCTTGCGCAGATTAGACGTCGAATTTTTGTATGCCACAATGGTTTGTCTTCTTGGGCACACATAATCTGCATTGCATAATGAAACTGTCACCCCTTTTCTCTACGAAGCTGAAGTGATCACGTATGTAGGGCCAGGGGTGCACTTCATTACTAGAAGAAATTGCATTTTCTGCAGGGTCGTCCACCACAGGTTCCTCGGTCTCCTCCATGTCCCCCATTGTCTCAGGGGCGCAGATACGTTTTTTGAACTGGGGGGGACAAAAAACTGGGGGGGACAAAGCTGCCAGCAAACCAACCCCAACCCCGATATGCCTGTCAAACTTGTTGTGGGTAACCATAGCAACCAAGCTCGAGCTCGCAACCTGTGCAGTCTGTGCAGCTCAACCAACCGAATATCAGTCTTTGTTTTGTTTTATGTGAGTTGTTGCAACTATGTATACACTGCTGTGCACCTCAATAAACCGAATGGTAATTAGTCTTTTGATTTTTCTGTGAGGTTTGCCTTATGCAAAGAAAGACAGCATAGACATTTTTTCCTCCCTATAAGTGGGGGGGACTGAACGAGGTGAATTTAAATCTGGGTGGGACGAATCCCACCCGTCCCACCCTCTATCTGCACCTGTGCATCGTCTGTGTGAGACTCGCGCGCGCGACAACTGTCCTTCCCATGATTCATTTCCAGAACGCATTTCCCCTTCTCCATTTTAGCCTTTTTTTATTTTTTATTTATTTATTTTTTTACTCAGTAACGGTTGTGATGTAAAATGTACTGAAGTACACTACTTAAAAGAAAACATACTTAAGTAAAAGTAAAAGTACACTCTTTAAAAATTACTTGAAAAAGTATAAGTACACAAAAAAGCTACTCAAGTACAGTAACGTGAGTAATGTAATTCGTTACTTTCCACCTCTGGTGTCGACACAATATCAGTTCAAAAGTTTGTGATATAAATTGTCTAATAACTTGTGCGCCCATATTTTACTTTATAACTGCCTTTGCATCTTCTGAACGCTTTTTTAAAACTTTCAAATGTAATATTCATCCTTTACAAAATCTTTGGGGCAGCACAGTGGTGTAGTGGTTAGCGCTGTCGCCTCACAGCAAGGAGGTCCGGGTTCGAGCCCTGTGGTTGGTGAGGGCCTTTCTGTGCGGAGTTTGCATGTTCTCCCCGTGTCTGCGTGGGTTTCCTCCGGGTGCTCCGGTTTCCCCCACAGTCCAAAGACATGCAGGTTAGGTTAACTGGTGACTCTAAATTGACCGTAGGTGTGAATGTGAGTGTGAATGGTTGTCTGTGTCTATGTGTCAACCCTGTGATGACCTGGTGACTTGTCCAGGGTGTACCCTGCCTTTCGCCCGTAGTCAGCTGGGATAGGCTCCAGCTTGCCTGCGACCCTGTAGAACAGGATAAAGCGGCTAGAGATAATGAGATGAGATGAGATGAGATGAGATGAGATGAGACAATACCTTTGCTGATTGTTATCTTGTTGCAGGATACACTCATATTTCATTGTCTTGAAATTCTGGGAGGGTTTCGTAGATAAACTGTACAAAAGTTTTCTGAAAGTACAAACCTTTACACTGAACTGCTAGGATCCCAGAAAAGGTTCTCTAGCACACTACAATAGAAGAACCATAGTTTTGCCCATGAGTGACACAATAGAAAAGCATTATAGTTTGCCATGTTGTTCAGACATCACAGGTTCACATCTCAACAATGCCACAGCCATCTGTTGTTGGGAGCCAAAGGAGTAAAACTTACTCTGCTTTCTGGGTGGGAAGGATGACATACTCTCACTCTGCTGTCAATCACAGTGACGCTAGCCAATCATGTGCATCCGTGAGCTCAGGTATGCAGAAGATGGTGGATAGCACTTTCCTCCGAGTGTGTTACGCTGCCCTGTGATGCAGCATGAGCAGCAATTTGGAAGACGTTCATCTAGGTTCGCATAGAGAGAGTTGGATATCTACTTTACAAATAGTTTTATTCAAGAATTTTGTTCTCTTTTGTTCTTGAAAGTATCGAGTCTGGAGTTTTCCCAGCACATTCAGCACTGTGGATTTGGCTGCGTGTGAATCAAATTCCTCTGTAAATTATTGTCTTATTCTTATGATTTAAAATAAGCTCACATAATAAAATAGTCTTGCTTTAGATCACACCTCAGGCACGGCTATTTCTGGTATTTCGCAAATTATGTTGCAGAAAGAAATGCAGAGATAAAACCTGAGAAAATGAGAGAGCAGAGAGAGAGAGAGAGAGAGTAACAGTAAAATCAGTGTTAAAGATACTCCTACACAGTTAGAGTTACTCAATTTAACTCTTCAGCTCATTGTAGGAGGTAATTAGCACTGTGGGAAAAGAGAGAGAGAGAGTGTGGCTACATACACACACACACACATGGAGAGAAAAAAGAGAAATAGAGAAAGCAAAGGAGAGAAAGGATGAAGATGTGGGCAGTGATGCACTGACGCAGCCTTTGGAAGGAAGAGAGATAGGGAGATGGGGGGTGAGGGGGAGGCTATTTTAAGCCTGTGACAGGGAGTAGTGGATTGCTGCTGCTATGTGTCTGCTGCTGAGTACGTCATTGCTTTGGCTAACCCCACTGAACATACAGGACATACACACAAGCACAGAGAAACACACACACACACGACTCATCATGACCTTCTCTATCAATAACGGCATGAACATATTAAGAGTTCAGATGCAGCAAAAACTGTACAGGTTAGGCAAACACAACACTGAGTAATTCACTGTTTGTTTTTTCTTTTCCTCCCCAGTTTGATCACCTGCCATTTCCCATTTTATCAGACACTTTTCTCTTGCACCATTCGGAACCTTTGATTCATCTTTTTTGATTTTAGCAGATGAAACTGCTCTCCTTGATAAAAAGCTCACACTGGGCCACCACCCACCAAAAACCCAACAATCTCTGCCTTAAAGGAACAGTCCACACTCAGAGATCTAACTTTGGACTCTTTCCAGAGTCTTGTTCGACTCGTTTGTGCCATTTGAGTAAAATTATTAATTCAGATTTATTTATCCGTTTGTTCAGTGGCATGGTCTGCCCAAATGTGTAGCCTGATCATTTCTGTGTCTAACCTTGAGCAGCTTAAAACAGCTAATAGTCATTGGTATTTAGTATTAGTACGTATACACAGTAATATCCATGTACTCTGTCTGTATTTATAAGCATTTCACCCTGAGCCCAACCCAACCCAAAGTACACACACTGAAATGCTGAAAATGTCCAAGCCCAAAAGACGACTCATTGAACTCAGTGACTTAATCATTGAATCAGAGAGGCGTGAATCTCAGGCACAACTGGAAGATCTGCTGATTCAAACACTGACACACCGAATTAAAGAGAAACGATTCACTGTCTCTGCATGAATCAGGTTTAGCACACATGCAGTTGGAATCACGGCTTACACAATCCATGAACAAAGTCAGTTATGGATATGTATTGAAATGTAGTTATTTAGCGTGTATGTTGAAATTTTGTAAATTTTTTGTCAGCAGCAAGCAGAGCATTTTTTAAGGATTTTCCACTAGGAGACCAACTGGTCTGGGCAATACAATCACAGGCCCCAGAGTCCATGTGATGCAAATTGCCGCATTTCGAATCCTCGTTTCAGGCAGCATAATATCAACATAGTTAATGCAATGCCAAGTTTTCCTTGTTAACTGTGGTACTTGGTTAATTCATTGCAACTGACTGAACCAAATGATAAGACATAACTTAGTTTAAAATTTGGTCTCCCAGTGAAGCTGGTTTGGCATTGACTAGGAGACCAAATCTGGCCACTATGTTTAACTATGTTAAAAAATGCTCTGGCAGCAAGTGAATGAAAGGAATGAGGCAGTGATGGATACTGATTCGTTCGTCTTACTTAGTTGTTCAAAAATCCAAAACTGTTTATGAACCGAGGCTGAGACTGTTAGAATTTAACAAATGTCCTTGGACTGTATTTGGGAAGGTCATGGCCTAATGATTAGAGAAGCAGCTTTGGGACCAAAAGGTTGCTGGTTTGATAATAGATATAGATTTGGTTGAAAAACGCTGGCGTTCTCCTTTAATACAAATGTGCCAGCTCTGGCACACTAAATTATTCAGGGCGTTTTCTAACCGCGTAGTGCCCTTTTTGGCACTTGACCAGTTTTGTTCATGAGATACTGTAAAAGGCTTAATCATAGTTTTATAGGGACTTAAGCAACACTTTTGATTCTATGACCTAATTTTAGATTGTAGTATAATATTTATGCTTTAATACATGCCATATAGTGGTGCTAAAGTATTACAGCTTGATAATTTCATTGCTGCTTTTATGATAGTTTCATTTCAGATTTAAATTTCTCAGCTGTTATGTTGCTGATTTCACACTCTTGTACCTTTCTGGTTGGAACAACCATTGGTTGTACCAATGTTAATCAAAGTTCTCATCTCATTATCTCTAGCCGCTTTATCCTGTTCTACAGGGTCGCAGGCAAGCTGGAGCCTATCCCAACTGACTATGGGCAAAAGGCGGGGTACACCCTGGACAAGTCGCCAGGTCATCACAGGGCTGACACATAGACACAGACAACCATTCACACTCACATTCACACCTACGGTCAATTTAGAGTCACCAGTTAACCTAACCTGCATGTCTTTGGACTGTGGGGGAAACCGGAGCACCCGGAGGAAACCCACGCGGACACGGGGAGAACATGCAAACTCCGCACAGAAAGGCCCTCGCCGGCCACGGGGCTCGAACCTGGACCTTCTTGCTGTGAGGCGACAGCGCTAACCACTACACCACCGTGCCGCCCCTTAATCAAAGTTTTCTTCCCCAAATCCTACCTATAAACAAGGCTTCTGCATTCTCCAAAGACAGGCACTTGGTTCATAAGCAATCAACTCAATCATGATGCCTATGAAACAATACAGTTCTGTTTATGCCAAGTGAAGGGTGTGGTGGAACATATTGGCCCTATCGTCTATGGTATGGCGATAAAATACATCCCTATTTCCTTGTCCCTGCATCAGGCACATCAGCCAGTGTACAAAGTGGTACACAAGTGACTCACTTTACTGTAACCTGGTGATTGTTACGCCCAGATTTGTAAGACAAGCATGAAAAGAATGCCGTTTCATAAGGCCAGAATGTCCTGATTGAAAGCCCCATGGGTCAGGCTGTTTTGATTACATACACATACACAAATTCCTGCCTGGCTGACTTGGCTCCGTGAGCAAGATTTTCGAAGTCCGCCTACTCTCTCTCTCTCTCTCTCTCTCTCTCTCACACACACACACACACACACACGCAGAGCTGGACGGGAACTGAAAGATGAATCGGACTTGGCAGGATAAGGGTGAATAACAGCTTTACAAGACAATTACAAACTAGCAGACAACGTGTGCCACTTTGTCACAAGGAAGTTGAGTCAGCCACATCGACACACCCAGTTTGGCATCACACAGCCACCATCAACAAAATACATTAGCTAGGAGCTACAAGGTGAGTAAACAAGAGGTCTCCTGGGTTCAGGACACATGACTCATTGCTCTTGATTGTGTTTAAACTGTGTTACAGAAGACGGACTGTGCTTTGTGACTCTACAGGCACACCATTCCCGTCACCCTGTCAACACCTGTCTATATTACTAGACTGTAAACAGTGTTCTGACAGCCAGCTAGAAATTACTTTTGTTTAGAAAGGCATAAGTAATGTGTTCTCTAATGAACCTTAATGCCCGCAAAGCTGAAAACAGCGTAGAAGTGTTTGTAACCATCCCCCTCTCACCCTGCTCACTTCTTTCAGTACTGAGATACCAGACTATAAAAACAAAAACTTAGCCATGGAGACTTCTTCCCCCGAGCTGTAACCCTGCTCAATAACAGACTCCTTAACTGCTGAAATACTGCATGTCAAATTTATTGTAAGTGAAATTTTACTTGCCCAGGTTTTTTTTTCCACTTTAGAGTAACATTTAGCACTACTTAAGGATTTATCTATTTACACTTTACATTTTATTTTTAACAAGTGCATCACTTTTAAACATGGCTCAACAAATCAGTGCTTAAAACATTAACCTCTGATTAAATCCGTACCATTTTGTGCACTCATGGAATCCTGGAATGTACATTCTTCGGTAATGGCTTTATCATGGTGAGGGTGACTGGATGGATGAGACACCATACACACATTTACACTCTCATTCACCAGTCCACCTACTGGCATATTTTTGGAAGGTAGGAAGAAACCAGAGAACCCAGAGGGAACCCACATGGGCACAATGAGAGCATGGAAGACTCCATACAGACAGTAAATCTGAGCTCAGGAGCCTGGATCTGTGAGGAACTACAGCTATAAAGTCTATGGAGTTACCCCCACATGTGAATGAACAATAGCTTTATTCTATTAAGGAACTCACTGAGCAATCCATCCAACATGTTGCTTCCAGAAATGTCAGATTAACCTTAATCCCTGATTATTGTACAATAGTGTAGAGGCTAAATATTATTATATTATTGTACAATAGACCTAATTTTACTGTGAAACTAAAACAACCTTAGTATTTAGCTTTCTTTAACTAGTTTTTATAGGTCCAAACTGGATAAACATTTAGATTTGGTGCCCAGTATTAGCGTTTTCAGAAATGGTTACCAGGTTACGGTCTCGCGCTAAACTGTTATGAATGATTAGAGTAGGAAGTAGAAAGGACGTCGCTGATTGGCTGGAACTATACTCCTGTAGGCGGGAGAAGGCGGGAAGAGGCGTGGCATTCCCTACATGTGGGTGTTACGTCAAGCCAGACGATTGGACAAGGCGCGACTAGGAGAAGCGATAGGAACGTTGCTATTGGGCGGTGGGCGGGGTTTAAGGATCGGGTAGAAGAACAAATCGAGCTCGCCACGCGCGTGCGGCTCGACATCGGGTCGAACAAGGGGACGGAAAGGAAGCGCTCCGGACAGAGCGGGTTTGTTCGAACGCCGTAGTGCAGGAGTGATCTGTCATTCTTTAACACAATGTACTTTGGTATCTTCTGAAGAGAGAGAGGGGGATATATTTTGGTCTTTATTAATAATAGATACTCCGATACTGAATTTAAATAGAATTGAAGTCGCGTCACATTACATCATCCGGACTGTGCGGATCTCAGAGTTGAAAAAAAAAATAAAAACCTCTTAGGAGATCACAGGAGAGGAATATTCACGTGGACCACACACACACACGCACACACACACACCGATTGTTTTTTTCTTGCTCGAGCCCGAATGGAACAGCACGCAGAAGCGCGAGGAGGCTGCACCGGTCACGGATCGCGATCCCGTTGTTCCGAGCTCGTGCACAACGAGCACAACTGCATGCATTTATCCATCCAGTCGACGACGGGCACGCGCTTCGAGCTGTCTCTCCCAGCGGAGGAGACGGTGGAGGGGCTGAAGAGGAGGCTTTCACAAAAACTCCGAGTGTCCAAAGACAGGCTCGCGATTCTGCACAAAGACACGTGAGTCCCGTTCCGGTGTCCGGCGCTGCCCCGGAACTTCACACAGTACACTACAATACATTATAGTACACTACACTATAGTACACTACAATACACTACAGTACACTACAATACATTATAGTACACTACACTATAGTACACTACAATACACTACAGTACATTACACTATAGTACACTACAATACATTATAGTACACTACACTATAGTACACTACAATACACTACAGTACACTAGAATACACTATAGTACACTACAATACACTACAGTACACTACAATACATTATAGTACACTACACTATAGTACACTACAATGCACTACAGTACATTACACTATAGTACACTACAATACACTATAGTACACTACAATACATTATAGTACACTACACTATAGCACACTACAATGCACTACAGTACATTACACTATAGTACACTACAATACACTACAGTACACTATAGTACACTACAGTACACCACAATACACCACACTATAGTACACTACACTATAGTACAATACACTACACTATAGTACAATACACTATACTATAGTACACTACAGTACACTATAGTACAATACACTATAGTACACTACAGTACACTATAGTACAATACACTATAGTACACTACAGTACACTATAGTACAATGCAATACACTATAGTACACTACATGACAGTACACTGCACTACAGTGCACTATAATGCAATACAGAATATTCATTGTATATAAAATTCCGACATGAACAGAGTTAATTCCGCACTCAGTTCACTCCTTGCATGAGACTAAGCGTTGATATGGTGCACTCAACTCAACTGCATGCTCAGCTATGCCACGTCCACATGCTATAAACGATTGCAGATTATCTTTATCATATTAAAGAAGTAGTTCAGCTTGATAACAGTGAATGCATGCACATGAAATATGTATGTTTGCACAATGCTCACTAGTGTCTGTCTGCTTTAATTCATAATAAGCTATACTGTTATATAGTTAATTTAATTAATTTAGACATGGTTAAAGTTTCCAAACACCAGACTCAACCCTGTCCTAGTTCATCATTGAGTTACTCCTATTAAAGCACATTATTCATTCGCTACTAACAGGAATTATTATGCTCTTAATACGGAGATGAAGGTTAACCCAATAACCAACAGATGAGTCTTTGGAATTTCCTGGCACTAAAAGGACTGACTTGAGAAACACTGATCTGACAGGACAGGTGCAAGGATGCAGCGTACACACATGTAGATTGATCATTTCCCAGAGATTTCTCAAGGAAAATCTTCAGTGTTGGCTTAACACCTCTAGTGTTTACACAAGTCCAGCTCAACACAAATGAGTATGGCAAGTTCATCCAGCACTGCAGGTGTTCGATCAACACTGGGGATTTTTGCTTTGTACACAGGAACAGTCTGCAACTGTCATGTCTAATCAGCAAACACACACCTGGTCGGTTGACATCAGAGCTGTTAGAAATAGCAAAAGAAAAAAGAAAATCAACGACAAAGCTAAAACTGCTTGGGCTGGTCTGTGTCAAGAGTGCAGATGACGTAAAAGCTACACCGCAGACACTTTGCAGTGAGGCACAGTGGTGGGCTTTTCATAAACTATCATAAACGCAGGGCTGCTTTTCCAGACAGAGAGGAAGCATAGTGCAGGGTTTCAGCCAAGTGCTGTTAGAAATGACATCGTCTTGTACAAAGCCCAGGCTTGAACTTTTGTAACATTGCCTGGAAAGCGTCTGTATTTACCCTGGTTTATGTCAGCGATCCAGATTTCCAGATTCCCTTCGAGCATATTTTCCAGTTGAGTGATGGTTGTTCTTTTCTCCCTCAATTTAACTCTTCCAGGAACTGAGAATCTTGGAACTGGAGTAACTACATACCCTTCTGTTAACTGCATACCCTTCTGTTTGCTTCACTGTTGTTACTGAGTAATTAATAGTAGTTATTACTGAATAATAATCTCAGCGTTTAACAGTACGTAACTATAACTATATGTAGTTGTGACAGTAATAATACTTTTACTTTTGAGAAAGTTGAGCAACAGTTTTATTTTTAAAAAACGGCTGAAAGTTTTTCACTTTCAGAATGCATACATGTGAAAAAAAAAAGTGTCGTAGTAGTATTAGTAGTGCTATATGATAAGCTGATAATTATGCTGATTACAATAATTTATCGATGTACTCAATTTTGGAATGGACCTGTTTTAATATTTTTTATTCCTTTTATACGACAGGAAGTTGATTACATGATTAAAATGTTTTATTTATTAAAGAACAACACATTATATTTGTAACCTTTGCTACGACTGTAAAAAACTGTTATGAAGCACTGACACTGGAGACTCCTTCCATAAATTCCATGTCAGCAATTATATGCTCTGTGTTAAATATCATAACTGTTTATTATTCATCTTAGATTACACTTTGTGGAAGTTCTGCCATGCAAGTCCCCAAGTGTGGATTAGTTGCAGGGGTTTTTCTAGAAAAAAGTAGTATGAGGGAGCACACATTCGCACGGATGCGAGGGAGCGAAGCAACCGGGGGGAAGGGGGGGGGGGTCCCCCCCCTTCCGCAGTGTGAAGCCTTTGAAAATTTGAAGCTTAAATGGGACATTCTGAATATGTTCAATGCGGGCGTTTTCTGTTGCCTGCGCCGTTCGATGTTGTTTGGATTTTGCATGATCCCACGCCTTGTCAACCCGCAAGCTAGTGCAGGGAATCTTGCTCCAGATATATTCCCCATTTTGTTGGTGCTGGTTGTGCCGCTTACAAATGTGGCACATCATCCCTGTTTTATTGTTGACAGGATAAAGCCAGGGGTATCCCTTCTCCCATGCCTCCTGATATCCAACCAGATGTCCTGAGTTCTTTTTCTTGGGCCTTCGTTTCATATTGGTAAAAAGAAAAAAAAAAAATCAGCTTCATTGTAGACCCCATTATATCGGGTCTTCAGAGTCTCAGTTTATGTTACTATGTACAAGTTGAAAACAAACCAAAAAAAATGGACATAGCTTCACTGTAGACCTGGGGTCTTTGTCTATTTTGTCAACATTGGAAATTTAAATAACACTTTGACACAAACTAAAAACAATACTCAATTCAAATTACACACAACTACAACTACTAATTCCTCATTATTCAAATTGTGACTTACTCTACTATGATTGAAATTGAAATTTATATTTAGAATTCAAATGCATTCAAGTTGCACAGAAATAAACATTCATTAGAGAAACCTGATGTTTTCTTATACTTAGAGTTAGTTGTTCATAATGAATGAAAAAATTAATTCCAGAATTATTTTCTCTAAAATGAAACTGTTATAAATAAAGTATATTTTGTAAAGTTGGAATCTAACTCAATTAACAAACTTTTAAAGTTTGAGACCATGCAAAAAAAAAAGTATTTAAAAAATACATACTTGAACTTTTCCAGGAACTTGGCCCAGTCATCTTCTTCTGCCCCGGACATTCTTTAGCTTTCTTCCGTTTTGTACCGCGGGATGATATCTTTAAATGCCCAAGCATAAACCAAAACTCGCAATCATAAGCGCCCGCGCTAGTGGGTGAAAGGTCATTCAATCTCGAGAAATCACGCTCTACAAGTCAGCTGACCTTACATATTACCCATAGACATAAAATCTCGCGAGAACAGAAAACATGGCGACTCGGTCGGGGAAACTCCGATTCGGATCGTTTTTGCACCGTTAAACTTTTGGATCGGAATATTTTTGGAGTAATTATAACACATTTGGGGAACAGACACATTGTCAAGTGGTGGTACTGGGATATTTTCACGGAGAAAAGATCGTTTTGAGAAATATTGTATGTTGTACGGCAGCATGTAAGTACACAGCCCAAGTGTGACTTAGGTTAAATCGGCATTCCGGTAAGAGGGCGCAAGCCGGGAGTATGAGGGCGCAGCGCCCTTGTTCCCTTATTTAGAAAAAACCCTGAGTTGTTACTACAGAAAGGATAACATATTAGAACGAGTGTGTTAAACCATATATAAACCTGGGATTTGTTTGTAGCAGGCACTATTTTCAGAGCTGCTGTTATATAAAATTAATCAACATCTAACCAATCAGAATCAAGTATTTGGTAGCACTGTGGTATACATAAGTAAATGCAAGACTAATCTGTGGTCATTAATGGTTGAAAATCTTGCTGTGCAGGAGGCTAAGCTCAGGGCGGCTCCAGGATTTTGGGGTTACGGACGGGAGCAAGTTAACCCTCGTGCCCTCGGTGGAGGCAGGATTAATGGTAAGCCTTAACTGACACATCTGCCATTACCTTCTCTTCATACTGGTTCAACTCAAGCTTGTCAAGGTTACACGAGTTGGTAACGGTTTTGTTTTTTCTCCCAATCTAGTCTCAGGTTTCCAAACCAGAGCAGTCCATCATGCAAGCGCTGGAGAGTTTGACAGAAACTCAGGTAAGAATAGTTAAGAAGTATTTCAAACAAATAAGTCAGCGATGCTAAAACATGGCCTCGCTATTTATTGTCGTAGTCACTGTATTGTTTTTGCTGTTTTGGAGTAGGAATGTTAGCGTATTTATCTAAAACTTTGTTGCTTATACAAATGTCATGTCGCATTACACAACTATTGTATTTATCTGGAACACTGAACTAATTAGATTTTTTTTTGTAATAATTAAAAATGAAAAGTTGTTTGCTAAAGCTAGTTATGTAGGATTAGCTTGCTAGCCTAGGTTGGTACATTACATAAACATAAACAGCTAGCTAGCTAATACTATTATACATTAAGGTATTAAATAAAGCTAGCTATGAGCTACCTTGATTTATAGTTAATAGTTATCTATCATTCTGAAAAATTAGTTATTAAAGTAAATAAAGCTAGCTTTACATAGAGAGGTTGTCTTGCAGTAGTTCAGTATAAATGGCTGAACGGCTAGTTAGCTTAGCAGCTACCTACTATCAAGTAAAAAGCTGTAAATAAAGATAGCTAGCTAGCATTACACAGAAAAGTAGTTAAACATAAATGACTGAAACGCTAGTTAGCTTGGCAGCTACCTACTATCAAATAAAAAGCTGTAAATAAAGGTAGCTAGCTAGCATTACACTGAAGTAGTTAAATATAAATGGCTGGACTGTTAAGGCCAATTTATGCTGACAACGCAGTCCTCGCAGATAGCGTCGCAGACAGCGTCTGCGTAGCCCCCGCACCTTCGCAGACGCTTTGCGCGCACCTCCCAAAAATTGTGACCACCGCAGAAGCCTCACAGACAGCGTCACAGACAAGAGGGCTCTGATTGGTCCACTCTACATCTGCTGTACACGTACTTCCGCTTCCCTACTTTCCCGGTTTGGTTTGTTTTCACGACCGCCATTTTTAAAAACACGAGCGAAGATGGAGCAGCACGAAGAGCGGTTAATTGAGGAAGTACGTACATCTATACGACTCCAGTTCTAGTCATTATAAGTAACCGGAGGATAAACATTCCACTAACCACACCCACCAACTACTCCTAGCGATTTCGCGCCCCCTTGCGTTGTGGCGGTGAATAACATCGCGCACACCTATTACTCCCCGCTCAACGATAAATTACAACTGTCTGCGAAAAGCTATCTGCGAAAGCCTTGTCGCAAGAGCATGCAGAGGCCCTTAGTTAGCATGGCAGCTACCTACTATTAAGTAGAATGCTGTAAATAAAGGTACCTAGATAGCATTACATAGGAAAGTAGTTAAACATAAATGACTGAAATGGTAGTTAGCTTGGCAGCTATGTACTATCAAGTAAAAAAGCTGTAAATAAAGGTAGCTAGCTAGCATTGTGCTGAGAAATGGTTCAACATAAATGGCTAAATAGTTAGCTTGCCTGGTAGTACTAAAATATAGAATAAAAAAAATATTAATGAAGCTGCAGTTGTTGAAAGGTGCAGTAACTAAACATTACCTAAAGAATCAAGAGAGCTGTTTTGGGTTCTGGTGTAAGGATAAAGTCAGAAGGACTGCATAAAGCCTCACAGTAAAACTGGTTGCTAATGTTTGGCGGTATGTATCCTGCATGCACAGGGAGCTCTAGTCATTTAGGTTTTCGTACAGGACGAGTTACTCCTAGACGCCACGACAGTGTAGACAATACAGAGAGACAGGATACGCTCAATTCAGAGGAACACACACCCACAATACACCCTGTTAGCTGGCATTCCCCACCCTGATGGCTCTTACTGAAACACACACAGGCAGGCAGACTTGCAGAAACTCACAAGCACCCACGCACATACGCTTACATGGATATAGAGACTTGCCCACACACACACACACACACACACACACACACACACACACACACACACACACACACACAAGTAACAGCAGGGCATCACCACAGTGTCTACTGTATAATGTAGTGCTATTGTAGATTGTGCTTTTGATGAACACAACTTGGTGTGTGTCGGAGTTAGTGCAGTATTTCCATGTAAGCAAATCACACAGGATGGGTGAGTCATGTTGCTGAAGATTTGGCAGTCTGCCCATTTAAATCACTGTGTGAATTTGTGTGTGTGTGTGTGTGTGTGTGTGTGTGTGTGTGTGTGTGTGTGTGTGTGTGTGTGTGTGTGTATGCACCGTGCAAGCCTAGATTAACTCCACCCTGTGTGTACTATATAGAAGCTAACTCCACCCTGTGTGTACTATATAGAAGCATATGAGTTTTGGTTTTACCAGGTGAAGTCAGCTCTGCTTCATCCTTCGTGTGTGTGTGTGTCGTCAAACAGTCAAGTTGATGAGAAAAGATTTCCACGAAATTGCATCACAAAGGCTTCTTATTATATGTAGGCCACTGCTTCTTCACTTGCTCTCTCTTTCTACTCATCCTCTGTTCTTGGTCTGTTTAAAAATAGAAAACAACACGCACACACACACTCATCCTCTCACTCTGTGTATCTACTGCGTATCGTGCCTTTTTATTTATTTATTTATTTACCCACAGTGATATTTCGCATGATTTTACATTTTGTGCATCATTTCCACACAGGAATTTAGATTATTTACGCTTCTTGACACACAGTTAATCATCGGTCAGAGAGAACACGAATACATTTCTCAGAGTGAAAATTAGTGCCTACTTTCCCCACATCCTTTCCCACGGGAAAGGCGGCGCATGCTAAAGAGAATTTCCTTTCATAAGCGTTTTAAATTTCATTTCTCACCGATCACGCTCACCATCACCTGGACGAATTTTAACACTGCAAATTTGGGAAGTCGATGAAAAAACAGCTGCGAATTAGCAAGCAGGGCTAATTATTAGTAGTCAACGCTTGACTTTTGCCTCATTATTTTGTCAATGGTGGTCACGTTTGCAAAAAGAAAAGAAAAGAAAAACACTAGCTAGCTTATAGTAGCATTAGCCGGTTGCCTCCAAAATCATGCAGCAGTAGTTGTTGATCACTTATAGCAGTGAAGGACACAGCGACGTAAATAATCGAAAAATTCAAATAGTGTTTATACTGAGAATCAGTGTGTGTGAACAGATGTGGTTAGGTGCACACAGCTGAGGCGTTGTCTCTGAGGAGATGCTCCTCTGCAGCAGATATTTATAACCTGGAAATCCTACCTCAGTCTGTGGGAACAGAGAGGTGTGTGTGTGTGTGTGTGTGTGTGTGTGTGTGCGCGTGTGCGTGTGCATAAGGACATTTATACAAACCTGCGTCTGTGAGAAAAGGTTTCTTCCTGTTTTTGCTTTTTATAGTGTGAACGTGTGTGTGTGTGTGTGGTAAGAGTGTGCATGTGCGGGGGTTGGGAGTTCAGGAAGCACGCCTTTTTTTGTCGGTGTTTGCTGTTACCTTGTGACTGCTTTTTCCACTGAGAGAAATGAGCGAGTGGCTGAGAGATTCACACTGAGACTGTGATCCTCCTCTCTGCCTCAGAGAGAGAGAGAGAGAGAGAGAGAGAGGGCGGGTGGCGGCGGTCGGAGGGGGTGGTGTTGGGGGCTGTGGTAAATTAATGTTTCTATGCTTTAAATCTGAAGTTCAGCTTTTTAGCTCATTACTTGCTGAGTCATGCTTGCCGTAAATGCCGTGTCACAGTAGCTGGTGTGTTAGCCACATGGTAGCTGTAAAATTCATTCCTGTACCGAGGATTGCGTGAAGCAAAAATTGTAGAATGTCTCTGCTCAGAAAGACGCAGCATCATGCGCAGTCAGTGGGTTTCGCGGTCATGGCTGGCAATTAGCCCGCTTGTTAACATCTAACTCAGTCAGTTTGAGAAATGAAGTAACTTCTCAGAATGCACTGTTGGACTTGCATTTCTTTGGACTTGACATATTATACATGAAATATTTTAATAATTATTCCATACATGTCAACCTTTGGTCAATCAAACCTGTATAACCAACCTCCAAAATCCGTATTTCCCTTATAAAATCCGTATAAGACGCAAATTAAAATAATTTACCTAAAATTTGAATGATAATTAGCAATATATATCCCAGTTACTTTTTATTCAATATTAATAACAATAAACCTTCAGAATGAATACAAAGTATTTTTCCAGTGAAAGGTAATCCCATGTGATCTCGTTTGGACGGTAAACCTGTTGGTACAGTTAAACGCAGCACATGAATAAGGCATCTTTATTCTCGGCTACTGTCTAGACGCTATACCAGAGACGGTTGAAGAATCTCCACTTTGCCACATCCAATATGGTGGCGAGGATGACGTATGATTCTACACAGAAGGCGGCGTCTATGTTTATATGTCTATGACTTCCCGGTTGGCGGGATTCTCGCAATGCGGTGCGCGCATGATCAAAAGTGGAACGAAGTCTCGCTACCACAAGATAACGCGCGATTTCATAAGACTCTTTACTGGCTGCCTGTGGTGTACAGTACGTTTATCATCGTGGGAATTGATTATAGCTCTAAATAAATATTGAAGTTTTTTTTAAAGAATCCGTATAACTTTATTTATACGCCCGTATACTACGTTTATTGAATCAAATCCGTATAAAATACGGACATTCCGTATAGGTTGACATGTATGTTATTCCACAAAATCAAGTCATGCATGAGCTGATAGCAATCTATAAGCCATGTCTGACGAGATTGAGTGGAATAACTTTTATTCTATCCACATTCACTGGATTTTGAGAAACAGAGCATTTTTATTTTTTGCAAATTTGATAAATAAGAACTTTATCCCAAACGTCCAACAAAATAATTTCCTATCAATGGCTGCACAAATTGACTTTAGTGTTTTTTTTTTTTTTTTTGTAGAAAGTGCCGTCTTGCTGTCGTGCCGAGTTACAGAATAACTTTAGACATTTATTTAATTCTTCCTTGGACATTTCAGTGATGTGGTGTAATGTAATGTGACGTCTGCGTGGGTTTCCTCCGGGTGCTCTGGTTTCCCCCACAGTTCAAAGATATGCGGTTAGATTAATATGGGACAGCCTTGGGCTGAGGTGCCCTTGAGCGAGGCCCCTAACTCCCAACTGCTCCCCAGGTGCTGTTAGCATGGTTGCCCACTGCTCTGGATATGTGTGCATGTGTGTGTTCACTGCTTCAGATGGGTTAAATGCAGAGAGAAATTTCACAAGTGTGTATTGAATCAAGTTGTTCTTCTTCTAATTTTCAAATTTCTTTGAGATTTTGAATCAGTCTAAAAAAAAAATCAACAAATTTTAATGCTTCTTGAAAAAATAACTCCCGATATGTTCATACCATCAAATACTTTCATTCCATATTTTGTTGCTTTTTTGTACTTTTGGGGGTTTTGTTTTCAAGTAGTGTTTTTATTTCGTCCTCAGTTGGTTCAGCAACACGCTCCGCCATTTTATTTTTCTCTACTCACGGTATATGAGCTGATATCGTAGTCGTAGAGTAGCCAATCAGAGTGTGCGATTGCTCATTTCCAGTGAATGTGGATAGAATAATATACACTGTGGGTGTACCACATCTATTTTGATCCTGATTCGTCAGAAGTTGCAGTTGATTAATTTTCTATAACATCAGCTAAAAGGGCTGAGACAGTAGTTCCAGCTGGTGAAGTCTTTTCACATTTGTAAAATAATTTATAAATAGCAATTGGTACATCTCTCTCTCTCTCTCTCTCTCTCTCTCTCTCTCTCTCTCTCTCCTTTGCCTGTGCTACCAATTCAGCCAAAGAATCTCATTGATTCACAAAAGGCGAGCAGCTAAAACTAGCACAGAGGGGAGCGTGGAGAATGTGGAGTGTCTAAAAAGATTCCCGGAAATATCGAACCAGCTCTCTCCTGATGAAATAAAGAGACGTGCTGGATAATCTGCAGCCCTCAGCTTTTAGCCGGAACTGCTTGTCTTACAGGGATGGATGGTGATTGAGCTGAAGTATTGGATTTTTTTTTGGCCTCTTCGCCAGTAGTACTGACAGCACCCCAAATACACACACACACACACACACACACACACACACACACACAGAGTCCTTTTCACCTCGATCTGCTCTCTGTCAGAATAGTGCTATTGTGAAAGCATGGAGAGGTGCAAATTGGGAAAGGCGTGATTTGTATTCAGGCGGCTCGTCCTTTCAATCCATACGCAGGCACGCTCCATTCAGCTTCGATCTGTGCGTGTGAGTCTGTGCTGTGTGTGTGTAAAACCTTTCTCGTATTGATCACCATATGGAGGACCAGACGTAACAGAGATGCTTTTCCAAGCTGATAAGATGAACGCGCTGCTTCCGAGGTGAACTAAAGAGAGGGCAAAGATAATTTGATCATTGTAGCAGCACACACATGAACACACCACACACAAGCACACACCTCAGGACAAGCTGAATAGATTTTTGCTGATTACATCCTGTCTCTGATGGTTTCTATAGATGATCTGATAAGCTTTTTGGAGCTGCAGGCTGTATAGATATTACTATGAGCTCCGAGATGAACTCCAATAAGGATCTCATGAATGATAGGGTTGAAATGCTGCTTTTTAAGCCTGGTCTTTCTGGTCTCTTGGGCACCACCCTGTTTATTGCCTATCGTTACGTCTACGCAACAACTCCAGCAATGAGTAGACTTTATCTCGTTCCTCTATTCCTCTCTCTGTCTCTCTCTCTCTCTCGGTAATCTGCAGCCCTGTTCTGCTATAATTGGAAATCATTGGCTCTTAATAGCACTGTGCAGGGAGGGAGAATTGAGGGCCATCTGTGTGGCCTCAGGATCAATGGAGAAACGACCGGGTGGAGGGTCTGACCTTTCCCACCCTGGGTGGAGCTTAATGATGCAGACTATTTACTTGGTATATTAAAAGTATTTTTCTTCTTCTTCTTCTTCTTCTTTTAACTTAAGAAATAGAGCATCACAGTCAAATCTGTACTATATATGGTCTAAAATATATCCATTTAAGGTCCATGGACAGTATACATGTGCTTGATATTATCCGTATACTTTCACCAGCGTCTGTACACGACTGGGTGTGTACAGTATACTGAGGTTGCAGTTTGGGTTAGACTGCCATAAATAGCAAGGGCCACCGTTTGTGTCGTGATCGCTTTCAGCTTTCATTCACCACTCGCCTTTGTGCTTGAAGTGGTCAGCATCGTGACTGGGCTTTTCCAAACAGAAACCGAGAGCGTGAGTGAGATACAGAGGGAGGGGGTTGAGAGGGCTTTGAGAAATCTCTCTATTCTCTAGCCTTTGAGCCGACTGGTTGAAGCCAAGGCTCGTAATAATTACCCTGATTAAAGCCGAACCTGTCCATAACCTCATGCTGCAGAAGCTCTGGTTAATAATTCTGTGTGTAGAGCACTGGCTCATGTCCGGGGCGCCGAGAGAGATTTCTGCACTGCTCGGGTCAAGCCGCATTCATTCACAAGGCTAATCAAACACTCTGCTTTGTCTGCAAGACTCTCCTCTCTCCTCTTGTGTCATAACAGGACGACAAGTCACGATCACAAAGGGAAGTTTGATTCTTGATTAAGGCTCATGTATAATTCTGTTATTCAAGGCTCCTTGAGATAAAACAACAGGAAAAGCACTAGCATTAAGAGTTAAGAGGCTCTTGAAACATCCTCGTCAAACCTTAATTTGAGCTCACTCTTTGCCAAGTGCTGCTCACGATGACCTTTTTTTTTTTTTTTTACTTCCCACTGCATGAATGCTAAACAGGGACCTTTTTTTTTCTTTTTTGTACTTGCATTTGCTGGACGAAGTGATCAGAGGTAGATCAGAAGTGGACCGTTACTTTGAGATTTTGTGTTTGAATCATGATGTTTGATGGTCACAGCCCTTTTTTCCGCGCCTCTCTTATCTCGCGTCAAACAAAGAGACGCTGCTCCATCTGCCATCGAGTTGAAAACACTCAGCGCTCCAAGCCCCACCTCATCTCGGTGGTTTTTTTTTTTTTTTTTTACTCGATGTCTCATCCCCACCCTTCCCCCCTTTCTTTCTTTAAAAAGCTGCCGGTGAGGGAGGGATGCCATGCCTGCAAACGATTTCTTTGAGCTTCAGGCTTTCTTAAAGTTGCAGACTCCCCTCCCCTCCCACATCCCTTCCCCCCGTCGCTCTTTCTCCTTACTGCTTTCCTTCGCTCGCACGCATACACATATGCGTACGCCCACATACAGTATTTTCCTTCGCCTCCATCTGCTTCTATCGTGTTGTGTGATCTGAATACTGACGTACATCCTTAAAGAAGCCTGCTCAACCCAGATTCCCGGCTTGCAGAGCTGACATGTAGATGACTACACACACTTCTCACTCTTGCCTGAAAGCCAAACAATCCTGACAATGCTGTTCAAAGATCTACCATACATACATATGGTTCCTTACGGCATTGTAACCGAATGAGTGATGGAGCCATTTCGGCGCCTGACGTATGAGATTCTTTATTGCAGTCTCTTTCAGTCGCTGTATACGATTCAGGTTCATGTGGATTGTTCTGCGGCGTTGAAGACGAAACTCAACAGCCGTGAAGGGTTAGAGTCTGCCTCGCGAAAAGGTTACTCTGGATTTCTCCGTCTCTTCTGCTGTCACGCTCCACCCACAACCATGATTGACGCTGAGCGAAGAGACGAGAGCCATCAATCAAACCTGAAGGCCATCTGCCCACACACACAGCTCAAATACTAGACCCAAATACATACTCACACACCCACACATGGGTAACCTTTACGCTTGGGGTTCCCAACAGATATGCCCAGGGTTGTAAGAAGGTTGAACTTTTAAGTGTGTTGTAGATCAGCATTTCATCTGGGTTTTGTTTTTGTGTGTTTTTTCTTTCTACTCTTTGTTTTTGGTGTGGCTGTATCTACAGGCTAATCATGGCACAAATACAAAAAAAAATCTTTTTAAAAGAACACAGCTGTAATGGAGTAGATGTTAGATAACCGCATTTCCTTCATCTATAGAGAACCGTGAGTGATTAGTGTTCTCATATCCCTGTTTTCTTAGCACTGAAAGCGCACGCTTCTTCTCCAAGCAGGCACATTAGCTCTAAAACATTTGAACATTGTCCTATCTGAAGTGCCTCTTTTCCTGTCTGCTTCATTAGGCGTGCACATTCTCTTTGTCTCTTTCTCAGCGCATTTAGTGTGCCGTGGTCAGGCGTCTATGAGAAGCAGACCTTTTTTATGAGCGCTCACTGGCGCTGACATCACCACAGTGGTTCGTGAGTCATTCACGTCAGCGGTCGGTGCGTTTCCCTCGCCCTGTCCTCCTCGCCTGGAGGCCTCGTTGACCTGATTAAAGTAGGAGAGACAGACACAGGCTGCCCTGTCGAGGATGGGGTTTCGTCTTGACAAAGCCTGGTAGTTATTAGACAAGAATGCAGAGGAGGAGATTGAGTGAGTAGAAGTGGAGGGTTTGCTTGAAGAAGTCTAACTGTGTCATTTTAAACAGATAACAGCAGTCTGGATAAAATCATAAATTGCTTAGCATGTTCTTTGTAGAGGCGGCACGGTGGTGTAGTGGTTAGCACTGTCGCCTCAAAGCAAGAAGGTCCTGGGTTCGAGCCCAGCGGCCAGCAAGGGCCTTTCTGTGTGGAGTTTGCATGCTGTTCGTGTGGGTTTCCTCCGGGCGCCCCGGTTTCCCCCACAGTCCAAAGACATGCAGGTTAGGTTAACTGGTGACTCTAAATTGACCGTAGGTGTGAATGTGAGTGTGAATGGTTGTCTGTGTCTATGTGTCAGCCCTGTGATGACCTGGCGACTTGTCCAGGGTGTACCCCGCCTCTCGCCCATAGTCAGCTGGGATAGGCTCCAGCTTGCCTGCGACCCTGTAGAACAGGATAAGCAGCTACAGATAATGGATGGATGTTCTTTGTAATGACCAAGGTATTACTGACTTACCCACGTCAATAACGGCATGGCTCGCTCTGGCCCTGTCTAGTCCAGAAGGAGGAATGATCTAAAGTGGGCCGCCTTGCGCAGTTCTACTCTTAACCAGTCCAGCTCAGATATTTGCCAGAAAGAATCCAAATTCGCGAGGAATTGACCGAGAAGAAGCGATTTTTGTTGAACTGCTCATTAAGGCTTAATTAGTCCATAACTTCATTAATAATTGTCATGAAGCAAATCTAGGTAGAAGTTTATATGCACCCTAGGTACCCCTACCTTCATGCCAGAAAGAATCAAAATCGGTGAAGAATTGAGGGAGAAGAAGCTATTTGTGTGGAAACTGCTCATTAGGGGTTGATTAATTACTCCATATCTTCATTATTAATTGCAATTATGCAGATCTGGGTAGAAGCACCCCAGGCAGACCTATCTTCATGCCAAAAAGAATAAAAATCGGTGAAGAATTGAGAGAGAAGAAATTCATCTCATCTCATTATCTCTAGCCGCTTTATCCTGTTCTACAGGGTCGCAGGCAAGCTGGAGCCTATCCCAGCTGACTACGGGCGAAAGGCGGGGTACACCCTGGACAAGTCGCCAGGTCATCACAGGGCTGACACATAGACACAGACAACCATTCACACTCACATTCACACCTACGGTCAATTTAGAGTCACCAGTTAACCTAACCTGCATGTCTTTGGACTGTGGGGGAAACCGGAGCACCCGGAGGAAACCCACGCGGACACGGGGAGAACATGCAAACTCCACACAGAAAGGCCCTCGCCGGTCACGGGGCTCGAACCCGGACCTTCTTGCTGTGAGGCGACAGCGCTAACCACTACACCACCGTGCCGCCCAGAGAAGAAATTATTTTCGTTAAATGTAGATGATGCCGGACGGATGACACATGATGGCATTAGCTCATCACTTGTCGGCCGGATGAGCTAATAAAGATCTAATCTATAAATATGTATTCGTGTGCAAATCGGAAACAGCCCCATGTTCTTCTGCCATTCGAAATAGCCTAATATCCATAACATTAGCTAAATTAGCTAGCCATTCCTTGCAGATAAATTACACTGGTATTTCAGTATCTGAACCTTTTATAGCATGGAATAATTTGTTGAACAGTAGCCCAACTTGTCTAAGTAATGTTATCGTGTGTCTTCACGATTATCTCAGGCTGGTGTTTGGTGGGGAAGTGAGCGCTCTGCTTTCTTAACACATTTCACAACCGAAGAGAAGTTGCACTAATGTTCTTCTCCATTCTCTTTCTGTTCCCAGGTTGGTGACTTCCTATCAGGTCGCTCTCCGCTCACACTCGCCCTTCGTGTCGGGGATCACATGATGTTCGTGCAGCTGCAGCTGGCCGCACAAAACTCGGGCGTCCAACAGTGCACCACTAGGGGCCCTTCGAGCACAACCAGGACCACACAGCACAACACGATGCCCTGTGGGGGCAGCAGTGAGCACCCTCATAGTCCAATTACCGCTCACAACAACCAGACGGCATCAGCTGGACACCACGCCCACCACGCCCACCACGCTCACCTGTCACCCCCCTCCAGTCCGACACTTTCCCCAGGCTCCATCCATTATCCTCACCTGGCCACAGGTGCCTGTAGCCCCTCCCCCAGAGCAGCCACACCTTTCCAGCAGGTAACACCAGCAATCATATTGTTGTATTGTTTATATGGAGGTCAGTTCTTGCCACTGAGGCATGTTCTTGTATTAAGTCTTAGCCGTTTTGGCCTTATTATAGCAAAAATATAGTCTCTTTGTCAGATATTTCACTGGAGTGTCAAAACCTCTCCCTGATTATCTGAATGTATGATGCTGTTCTCAAATTTAAAGACACTGTTTTCATGCTTTGAAGAAGTTTGAGTGTAACGTGTGTGTGTGTGTGTGTGTGTGTGTCTTTGTTAGGGTGAGTGTGGGACGTCTAGTGTAAGTGGAAGCACCAGCTCATGGCCAAGTCGTAAACCGGGTGCGGTGATAGAGAGCTTCGTGAACCACGCTCCTGGGGTTTTTTCTGGAACCTTCTCAGGTAATACACGCCCTCCTGGAATCGAAATAAGTCGTTCTTTTTTTTTTTCCTTTTTTTTCCTCTTTTTACTAAAGTTCGCCAGTATTAAAAACGACTTGTTAAGCATTTTTAACTCTTCATAGTTTTCTGGCATGACAGGTCAACAAAAAAATTTGCGTAACAATTTAGCAATCATTGAGAAATCCAGATTCTAGGAACATGCAAATGGAAAGAACACAATTTTATAATATCACACCCATGTGCTGCCCTTAGGAGGACCTTCAAGTGTTTTTGTTGCATACTTAGATAAATCTCTCCCTCTCTTTAGGCACCCTTCACCCGAACTGTCAGGACAGCAGTGGGCGTCCGCGCCGTGACATTAGCACCATCCTGCAGATCCTCAATGACCTACTGAGTGCCACGCGCCACTACCAGGGCACACCACCCGCCTTGGCCCAGCTCCGCTGCCATACTCAGACACCTGTGTCTCCCCCAGCGACACCCCCCGCTTCACCATGCCCACCTCCCTCACCCACTGCCATGGAGCTTCCTTCAGCACCCGTGTCACCATTATCATCCTCACCTACCTCAGACAGACCGGCACTGAGCCACAGCCGCATCAGCAAACCAATGGGTAAGTACAACACACACCTACACTCATGCACAATTTCATGCATGAAGAAATTGTGCTTGTCAGTCACGCCGAAGGAGGTGTGGCCTGTATGTGTCTTTCACTGCTATGAAACTAGGCATGGCTTTTATTTAGGGATTTTGTACCGATACGAAACTACTTTCGTACCGCAACACCTGTCCACACTAGCAACTATACCGGTACTGTAGCGGTATAACTGTATCGGTACGAAACCCACAAATGTATGGGTTTCGTACCGGTACTGTAGCGCTTCGCTGTAGTGTGGACAGATGAAGCGGCTCTGTATCGATACAAATATAATGCGCAAGCGCAAAGAACCATTCCTACGTCTTCCGGGTTATTCATACAATACAATACGCCCGTGCTTTCCAGCTGTGAATAAAGCGTCAAAATGGCTCAAAACGACCGTGGAGCTACATGGAGCAAAGAAAGGGGGGAGGGAGGGAGGGGGAAAGAGGGAGGAAGAAAGGAGGAAGAGGGGAAAAGGGAGGGGAAGAGAAGGAAAGAGGGAGAAAGGGAGGGGAAGAGAAGGGAAGAGGGAGAAAGTGAGGGGGGAGAAAGGGAGATTCGTTTTCTTTGTTTCTTTCTCAACTGCCTCGCGCGTTTTATACGATTCGACTGAATAAACGACCACCAGAAATACAGACTGTACATTGACAACAAAAAGCACACACACGTCGTTTCATCCGCCATATTCTCGGAAGGAAGTTACTCGGTAACCACGGAAACATTTCACGCACGCGCATTTCAACTTCCGTGAAAGAAAACCGCAAACATTTCTCACTAGTGTGGACAGATGCACTAAACTGTACCGGTATACTTTGTATCGATACAGTTATACCACTTTCGTACCGGTATAAGTGTGAACACAGGATTAGTCCTACTGAAGGAGGAGGTGTGGCCCCTGCATTTGTCATTGCCATGAAACTAGGCGTGGCTTTTATCCCTCTTAGTCCTGCTGAAGGAGGCGTGGCTTTTGTATCCGTCCCAGGCAAGGAGGCTAACGCTAAAGAACAGTCTGAAATGCATATTAAATTGTTAGTTACTTTAATGTTTTCCTTTCAACCCTGGATTTTTGGTCATAGGATCTAATGAAAGAAATCCACACACTCCTCCTCATGTACACAAAATCGTGTGTATTTGTATACGTAATCGTATGGTTCCTCATAAAATTAAGGATTGTACACAAAATGTACACAAAACTTTGAAATCACGAGTGAAATTGATCCTTAATTTTACGAAGAACCATACGATTACTTGTTTATAATATATAGGGCCAAATTCGTACTTCGGAAGCCATTCAAGTTCACAACATTGGTCATTCATGTTTTCTGAACCAATCAGGGCGCGAGACTATCTTGCAAGTTTGAAGCAGTTTCGAAAGCGTCTTTCATCATGACACGGCGACATGACATGAGGATTTTGAAAGCGGTTTACGAAATTTTACTGGAAATTCTTTACAAAAGCCATTTCGTTGACAAAATTTGCTCATTTTTGTAACCGTAACCAAGCAACGAACTAGCCAATAGCATTTCAGCCCCGTGTTAAGGAAAAAAGCCCTCCTTGGTTGACCAGTCAGAATTGAGTAATTTGGCCCTATGTATTATAAGTATTTTAAATGGTTTCCCTCCAGGTTTCTTCCTGTTTCTGTTTTTCTGCTATAAATCACTAACGTCATCTGTGAGGCTCGCACACAGACTCCCTGCCAGTCTGCTTTTGCCTTTATATGCAGCACACACACACACACACACATACACATGTACACGCAGTCGTTACTGACAGGCTATGCATTGTGGGGGCGTTGACAGCGGAGAGCAGCATAAAGCTTCATTCCTGAAGTGTTTGGGTTGCGTTCGAGCGCCTCTGTGGTCAACGATGCATTTAGCCTTGGACTTCATGACTGAGAAGAAGCTTTTGACTCAGAGCACACACACACACACACGCACACACACACAGAGTAAAAAGAAAAGGGAGGACTGGCTCGAGTTAGAGGCTTACTTCTAAGTTTGCATTCCTCTCATTCAGTGCACTGATTCATCATTCACTCGGCTGGCCCACACACACACTCACTACAGATACTGTGTATACACACACGGGTCCTCTAAACGGGCTTCACCACCCCAGTGTCTCGTGTGAGGGGTGTCTAATCTTGTGGATCACAAGCGTAGTGCCTGGTGAACATTAATCAGTTCCACTAACACACACGCACGCACATGTGTGCATGAAGTAGACACGCTGTGTGTTTCTAAGAATGAGTTAATGTGAATTATTCAGTCTCTGAATCACATCTGTTTGGGCTCTCAGTGGCCGATGGAAGCCGGGCATCTAGGTCAGAGTTCGTGTGTGTGTGTGTGTGTGTGTGTGTGTGTTCAGTGGAAACATGCTGATGAAGTTTAAATGATGCATGAGCAGAGCCAAGCTGCAGAGCTGTGGAAAGAATAGACCTCTTCCTCCACCAGTGACCCGAGACCTCATCCTCTCTTCCATGCCGCTCTTGTGCCAGCACACGCTTGTTTTTTTCCCAGCATGCTCAGCGCTCACGTGTGCCTTTCTGTGCTTTGATTCGTCAAGCTAATGGAAGACAAGTGCCACAGGCTAGCATCTATTATGAATTTGTTTTCTCTCAGCTCGGAGGCACACCGAGTACCCGATGTATGCTCGTGTGTTTGTCAGCGTGAAAGTGAATGTGAAAAGAAAGGAGAAAGTGTACGAAATTATTGACACCCCATCATTCTTTCATGACAGACGCACCACCGATGGATGTGAATCTTGTTTCTGTTGCAACGTTAGATTTAATAATAAAAGCAAAGCCGTTCAAATCGAAACTAATGACAGCCTGATGGTGAGACTTAGGTGGTAAACGAAAGGCATAGAGCGTATCTGATTGTTAAATGTGTTGTCACGCACATGTGGTTTTATTGCATAATATTTCCTGTGGCTGATTGTGCCAAGACAGATTAAGGTTATTTCATATAAAATTACACCTTTGTCTTCGTCAGATGTTTGATTAGGCTGTGACGAATCTTTAATGAGTCATAGTTCTTCGATTCTTAGCCTATCCTCCTGAGACGTGAATTATATTGTCATGTGCATTCATAAAGAAATATTCCAGCGATTTATTATAATTTTTTTTTTCCCAATCTAATCTCTATCTACTATACTACATCTATAATATACCGGATTTGAGTACTACAGAAGAACGTCGGTACATTTTCCTGTACTGAACCTTGAAATGTGTATATATAATGGAAATCTAAAGGCAGTTGTTGAAACCTGTGAGTAGATAAAACAAATCCAATACTACAACCATTACATTTCGCTCTGGAGTATACACCGTCTCTGTGAAAGAAGAGATCCGAATGAGGGTCATAAATTCATTTTCTAAATTCCACTGGGAATATTCCAGTGCGATTAGCAGCACATGAAGTGAAACAAGCTGCGTGTTTCTATGTATGCAAAGACTAAACATCGTTTTTTTTTTTCCCCCCCTCTGTCCTGCAGGCGAGCCCTCCAGACACACAGAGAACAGAGCAACGCGCTGTAAGGTGGAGCGTTTGCAGTTGTTGCTGCAGCAGAGGAGGCTCCGTAGGCGGGCGAGGAGAGAGCCGCGTGCTCCCTATCACTGGCTGAGCGAGCGCAAAGCCACCCGAAGCCACAGCAACAGCAGCCTGAGCAGCGACGGCTCCATCGACCTGGACTACGACGAGGCGCTCTGGAAGAACGACGTCCAGGCCGACATCGGCTCCGAGTTCGTCGTGGCCTGAACGAGCAGCCCAAAGAGAAAGAAGGACGAGAGAATGAGAAGAGGCTTAAAGAGGATGATGTGTAGGAATGCTGGAATTTTTAGCGTCGGTTCAGTTTGAAACACAAAATCGCATTGGGACGAGAACTCAATGTGTGCTACAGCATGAAGCGAACCAAGTGAGCGTCTCTCTGGACTGTGAATACACAAGATGAACCCTAAACGTCGTGACACTTTTTTTCACCCGATTTTGCTCACTTGACTGTCTTAACATGGTGGTGGTTTGAGTTGCTGTTGTTACGAAATGCGTCATGTAGCATTATGAAGCAAGATATTCAGGTGTTTCTCTCTGGTTTATTACATTTTGCACACTTCTTGTTGACCTGTGAGCATTAAGGTTTCCTTTCTTGGTTTTTGATACTCATGAAACTCGGTTCAAACAAACTCACATTCAAATGATCTCAAATTCAGAAAGCATTTATTACAGACACATTTTAAACTTGTATCTGTATCTACTGGTTAAAGTATTAAGGTCATATCACAGTGCCTCTGTTTACCACTTACTGTATTGAAGCATCAAATCTAGAACACATCGGGTTTTTTTTTTTTTTGCTGCTACGAAGGAGGACATACATGCGAAAGAGAGGAGTCTTCTTTGTTTGGTCATCCATCTCATTCTCATTATAACTAGGACGTGATTCTACAGATACGTACAATTCTTCATGCTTCTTGAACATTCAAGGACCTCTTACGTGGGATCATTGACCGTTTAAGCCCTGTAGCACCATTTTACAAGCTGATTTGAAGAGAAAATGACTTGTGTAGTATTTTAGGTTTACGTCACCTGCTGTTCCACATACGCCCATCAAGATGAAGAGTTACATCAGACGTTTTTTCCACTATGGACCATTGCTGTCTCAATATTTGTATGATTTGAGAAAACTGGAAATGAGACATAACAAATATGGATGGACCTTGTGTACAGTGGCCTTACCTATCTTTAAAAAAAAATAGTGAAAAGTGCAGGCACTGGAAACTCTGGATCCTTGATGTGTATCGTGATTTATTATTATTATTTTTTAAACCAAGGACACGCCATTCGAGCATTAGTGAAAGGCTCCCGTGCCTCAACAACGTGCCTGAGACAAACGGAACAAAGACGTTTCTTTCCTCGTCTGATAAGCCTTCTCAGCTGCGAAAAAAGAAATAAGAGTACTTTTTTTTTGTTTGTTTGTTTGTTTGTTTGTTTTTTTCAGTCATGATGTAATGTCTGTCCTGTGTATCTCTTGTGCATCTTTCGTCTTGTGTACATCCTGTCTTTCATTCTGCAAACCGGAATCTCCGTAAATATACAGATATAGGTATATACAGTATATAAATATATAATAAGTACAAAAAGAAGAACCGGTCCAAATAAACAAATCACTCTGTAAACATAGTCATAAAATGTCACAAAGTGTACGTCTTCTGTTTCAGCACCAAGTTCCCGAAATATTGTTACCTGAATGCATGGGATATGATCTAATTTATTTAAGGTTGAATTGAATTGAATTGAATTGAATATACGAGTAGTTCTTAAAGAAATATACGCCTTTGGTTGGGATGTTGTTTTTAAAGTTGACGGTGGGTTTTTTTTTTTTGTCAACGCTGCATTTTTTTTTTCGTTGCCTGTACTGTCTTGTGATTTCACAGGCAAGGAGCCTCTGCTTGTGTAGCACATTTTTATAACTGTTTTAATTTATAAAGCCGATCTCACGACTGTGAAGAAACGTTATCTGATGTTTTTCTTGTCACCTCTTTTGCGTGTGTTTGTTTTTCTCTTTATTTCCGTTTGTGTATTTTGTCAAAAAAAAAAAAAAAATAGAAACCTGGTATTGTAAAAGAGGGAAACAACTAAAACAACTGATTTTCTTTGTTCATGAGCAATACATTTCAGTGTGGCTTGCTGTAGACATTTATTTCTTTTTAGGTAATAAATTTTAATTTTAATGCAGCCTTTTTCGTGTCCCTTGTTCTTCCATGATAAAAATTTCTGATAAGGATTAGAAAATGCAATTTATTAGTACGGCTTGTGGTGATGAAATCAATGGAGTTTTATTTAGGTGATAAAAATTTCATCTCAGACATACACACAGCTGGGGATTTCAGCCGTTGCTATTATACGCGCGCACACACACATACAGGTGTGTTTGTCAGTTGTTGGTTTAACTCTAACTTCGGCTGTTTGTGGCTTTGTGTAGCCACGTATCATAAATGCCATGTTAAAAGAGGAATGAAAACAAAGAAGCAGAGTAACAGCTTCACATTTACCAAGAGAATTAGTTCAGCAGATGAAACTCACAGCATGTGTTCTAACACAGGAAAACACTACTCACAATCAGTAATCCCGTGTGTCTGGGACAAACATATTTTGTGTCCAGACTATTAGTTTTTTTGTTAATTATTATTCTTCATAGTTGCCTGGCGGACAAGTACATTCCTTAACCACAGAAAAAAAACCCCTGCTTCTTATTGACTTTTGTGAAAGTTTTCATTTGGTATATCCTGGATGTTTATACTTACATAGCGGTGTATGTTATACATTGTGGTGTGTAGACCACCACCTGCTGCACTACACATCTCATCTCATCTCATTATCTCTAGCCGCTTTATCCTTCTACAGGGTCGCAGGCAAGCTGGAGCCTATCCCAGCTGACTACGGGCGAAAGGCGGGGTACACCCTGGACAAGTCGCCAGGTCATCACAGGGCTGACACATAGACACAGATAACCATTCACACTCACATCTACGGTCAATTTAGAGCCACCAGTTAACCTAACCTGCATGTCTTTGGACTGTGGGGGAAACCGGAGCACCCGGAGGAAACCCACGCGGACACGGGGAGAACATGCAAACTCCGCACAGAAAGGCCCTCGCCGGCCCCGGGGCTCGAACCCAGGACCTTCTTGCTGTGAGGCGACAGCACTAACCACTACACCACCAGGCCGCCCCTGCACTACACATATCTGTCAAATTGTTAGAAAGTTTTTACTTGGCAGATTAATTACTGTATGATGATCGATAATTATTTCAGAATCAGGGGCATGCAGGAATGTGGAAAATATATATATATTTGATGAAACTGAGCAGGGTGGCCACGGATCCTTAAAAAGTCTTAAATTGTCTTAAATTTCAAACCCCGTGGTCTTAAATTTTCAATCTTAAATTTATGGAGATTTTACTCAGTCATATCGTTAAAATGTGGTACACTTTGGATGGGGAAAAAGTTTAATCGTTTTTGATGCTCACAATTATACCGCGCAGGCTCCGAATCCACCGGTTGCTAGACACACGCGTGCTTGACAACCACTCAGTGCCTGATCTGTTGATGGAGGGTAGTCCGAGCCACAATGGGTAAATGTAAATTTAATGATAACTGGCTGCAAGATGCAAAATACTCGTGGTGGCTGAAAGCTGTACCCAAAGATGCCAACGAGGCATACTGTGTAGCATGCTGTAAGACTTTTAAGTTGGGCACAATGGGGATAAGAGCGGTGGACTCCCATATGAAGAGCGCCAAGCACGCTGCTTTTGCTAAAGGCCACGAGCATCGGCCTCAAATATCCAACTTCAGCGCTGCCACCACTAACGGTCGTGGAGAAGAGGATATATCTGCGAGATGTAAGAGAATATTGTGTGTGTGTGTGTGTGTGAGAGAGAGAGAGAATATATTCTATTGCGTGCATGTGAGAGAATAGTATTGTTTGTGTGTGGGTATCGTTCCAAGTGTTTTAAGAAGTGCAAGTGAGCATGCCTTTCAAGTGAGTGAGCCGAAGTTTCAGGTGTATGTGCATTCACATTGTTTAACTGTTGTTTTCTGCATTGTTGTTTGACCAAAGATGGAATTGAACAATTCTGCTTACAATGTGACTCCCCAAGCAGAGAAAATCTCATCTCATAATCTCTAGCCGCTTTATCCTGTTCTACAGGGTCGCAGGCAAGCTGGAGCCTATCCCAACTGACTACGGGCGAAAGGCGGGGTACACCCTGGACAAGTCGCCAGGTCATCACAGGGCCGACACATAGACACAGACAACCATTCACACTCACATTCACACCTACGGTCAATTTAGAGTCACCAGTTAACCTAACCTGCATGTCTTTGGACTGTGGGGGAAACCGGAGCACCCGGAGGAAACCCACGCAGACACGGGGAGAACATGCAAACTCCACACAGAAAGGCCCTCGCCGGCCACGGGGCTCGAACCCGGACCTTCTTGCTGTGAGGCGACAGCGCTAACCACTACACCACCGTGCCGCCCAGCAGAGAAAATAATAATTTAAAAAAAACTGTTGCATTGGATTCTGTGTGTGTGACTTCATTCACATTTTCACATTGGATTCAAACGTTGTGACTGCATTCTGATTGTCACATAGTTACAAGTTTATCCGATCCTTATATTGTGTTCTGAGTGTGTGAATGCCTGTCAAGGAAAAGAAATGAAGTACTTCTACTAGAATAGTGTTTTCTGGTGAATGTTTACAAGAACAATAAGTTACATTAAATTATATATATATTTTTTTTTTCAAAAGAGTACGTTTTTGCGTGACTTTAGATTTGGTCTAAATTTTTTTTGGAACATGGTAGGAAAAAGTCTTAAAAAGTCTTAAATTTAACTTGGACAAACCTGTAGACACCCTGATGTACAGCACAAAGCTGTCATGTAACATGTACTAGTAAGTCATCATGCAGTCTTCAAAAAAATCAAGATGCTTGAAGTCAAGTTTATTTGTATAGTGCTTTTAACAACAAACATTGTCGCAAAGCAGCTTTACAGAAAATTAAAGACTGTATCCCTAATAAATGTATTTATCAATCTCTGATTTATTTATCTATCCCTTAAACCATTTACATGCAATGCGAGAACACCATATCTCATAACTACAAAGATTTGGCCCATAACTTGCTGACCATTTGTCAAGTATGAAAGCATGATGTGCTACATCAGAAACTTTGTTAGACGAGGGTAAGGTTGCATGCTTTAATTCCACTTAGTCTGTATTAAGGTATTTAACTAGCCAATTACCTTTTTAGCAACCACTTTTTAGCCTAATCAGGTTAGTTTTCCAAGCAACCAAAACATGGGACTGGCCATTTGGCATACCGGGCATTTTCCTAATGGGCAGGTGCGTCTTTGGGGCTGATAGATTTATTTATTTAATTATTTATTTGGGGCGGCACGGTGGTGTAGTGGTTAGCGCTGTCGCCTCACAGCAAGAAGGTCCGGGTTCGAGCCCCGTGGCCGGCGAGGGCCTTTCTGTGTGGAGTTTGCATGTTCTCCCCGTGTCCGTGTGGGTTTCCTCCGGGTGCTCCGGTTTCCCCCACAGTCCAAAGACATGCAGGTTAGGTTAACTGGTGACTCTAAATTGACCGTAGGTGTGAATGTGAGTGTGAATGGTTATCTGTGTCTATGTGTCAGCCCTATGATGACCTGGTGACTTGTCCAGGGTGTACCCCGCCTCTCGCCCATATTCAGCTGGGATAGGCTCCAGCTTGCCTGCGACCCTGTAGAACAGGATAAAGCGGCTAGAGATAATGAGATGAGATGAGATTTATTTATTTTGATTGACCCATAAAGCAGATAGAGCGGCCCATTGGTTGGTTTTTTGACTGACACTGGGGTCGCCCAATGGCCCATTCTCATCTTACAAAGCAAGATCAGAAATCAACAGTGTGTCAAACACGGATAAGCGAAAGCACAAAAAAGAGGTGCAGAGAAGTTGCGAGCGATGAAAAGACAGGCCCTTGAGGCAGATGCTGTCAAATGTGCAAAATTGTTGGATGTGTTTTCTGCAGGACCTTCCATCGCCACTAGTAGTGGGCAAAGTTTGGAGGTAGAAGTAGAAGTGATGGACGAGAGTGAGTGTGAAGGACAGGGAGGAAGATAAGGGTGAGAGTATGCGAGCCAAGGAGAGACTAGATCTTGAACGGACGAGCACAAGCTAATATGGTTCAACAGGGAGTGTATCATGATGATTAAGATGATAATGATGATGACTAACTGAGTCATAGAACCATTGTGCATTTAAATTAGACTACTGTCACGTGCAAATCTCATGAGGCTTCCCCAGATAAAATGCAGCAAAAATGCACTGCCTCCTAGCTAGCGTTTGCAAAATAATTTTTTTTTTTTTAATCTCAACAATATTACAACAAAACAAACTGCATGCCTTGCTCTAACTAGAAGGCTGCATAGCTAGCTTGCTAACTTCATGAATGCAGGCATGACTAGTTAACGTCAACGCTAGGTTGTAGTAGTTATTTGTGCACACTGGTAACTTGGCTAAGTGTATTAAAAATGTCTTGTAAATGTTGCTCTAATACCTTGTCTTATGGAGGAGGAACATTGTTAGCCCACATTATTATTATTATTATTATTATTATTATTATTATTTGCTAACCATGGTTAAGCCATCTTTTACAGTTAGCTAGCAGTTGATGTTGGTTTTATGTATTTATTATTCGTAGAGGATGGCCAAGCTTCTTTCTCAGTCCTAAAATCCTAAACATTTCCACCCCTTTGTAACAGATGCCCTCTTTTTGGAAAATATGCAGAAGTCACACTGTGTATTATTATCTCATCTCATTATCTCTAGCCGCTTTATCCTGTTCTACAGGGTCGCAGGCAAGCTGGAGCCTATCCCAGCTGACTACGGGCGAAAGGCGGGGCACACCCTGGACAAGTCGCCAGGTCATCACAGGGCTGACACATAGACACAGACAACCATTCACACCTACGGTCAATTTAGAGTCACCAGTTAACCTAACCTGCATGTCTTTGGACTGTGGGGGAAACCGGAGCACCTGGAGGAAACCCACGCGGACACGGGGAGAACATGCAAACTCCGCACAGAAAGGCCCTCACCGGCCACGGGGCTCGAACCCGGACCTTCTTGCTGTGAGGCGACAGCGCTAACCACTACACCACCGTGCCGCCTGTATTATTATTATTACATTTTAACTTCGTAAGTGAGGCTCCATGATAAAGCTGAATCTAATCTAATCTAATCTAATCTAATCTAATCTAATCTAATCTAATCTAATCTAATCTCAGTACACTCCGAACAACCATCAACTGTAGAAAACATGGACCGCATGGCTCCATTCACTCCCATTCTACAGAAATGAAACCAAAATACTCTGCCATGCTGTCAAATTTGGAACCAGCATCTGCACAGTAGAGACTTTCTCAAGTTTGCACAGTAGAGTCCAGAGGCAAAGTGAGTTACACCCCAATCCTTTGGTAGACCACGACCTTCTAGCGCATTACAGAATGTGTTAATGGTGGAAAGTACATTTTCATCTATCCAGGGAACTTAAATAATTTCAGCTGGAGATATTTCATTAATACGGATGCATGTAATAGGACATTTATCACTTAGACATGAACTGGCCATTCGCCGACAGATTTCTGAAAGAGCACCTGGTTAAATTAGACCGCAGTAGGTAGTGCATGAGGAGTTAAAAACTTATTATTTGGGATACCTACTTATAAAATCCATCCTAATGTTATTGGTAGTGTATGTGTTCACTGACAAACAAATGGCTTTTGCACAAATTTCAATAGCTGGCTGGCTGGATGTCATTAATACTGAAATAATACTGCTATCATTGTGGCTATATGCACCAGTGTGATTAAGCTAGTGCAGTTAAACTAGCATTTTTCCTATTAAACCTCTCAATGTTTCAAATGTTTTTGATCGAAATGGCTAACAGTTTATATTAGTGCATGTGTCCAGAAAACTTCAAATAAGTATATATGATAGGTATATGATGGTGAAGTTAGTTGTGGTGAAGTTAGCTGTCAATCACCTCATTCCCAAGCGTATTGATGCCTTCTTACAGTATAGTAGTAGGATAATGTTTTAAAAACTAATTTCTGGAGGAATTTTTTTTGAAATATGCAGATATCAGCACAGGGAAAACTAACTATTCAAATTAGACACAAGATGGAAAAACAGTTGTGATAGTGTGTCAGTCCCTGTGCATCAGTCTGGGCCAAATTGTCTGGGCCAATTTTTGGTCCCAGTCCAGCCCTGTGGAGAACCAAACCATGGGACTGGTCAGCACATCGGAGCTTTTACTTGCCAGGTGGTGTAGCTAATATATGTCATTTGTCCATCCCTGGCTAATGGTTAAACTAAATATGGAAAAGGCAAAACTAGAAGCAAAACAAAACTAAGAGCCAGAATTAAACGAAGCATATTTGGAATGAAGACAATCCATGGATGTGCATTATTGGATCAGTCATCGATCTGACTCAAACTGATCCATAAATATATTATTATTGGTCAATCCCAATCTGTACATAAATGTATATCCTGACGTCTCGCACGCCCAAGGATTCCAAGGATTGTGCACTACAGTATTTGTGATTAAAAAATTTTATGATGTCACAATTTTTTAGTTAGGATTCAGTCAGTGTATTTAAAAGCATAATATGTAACTTTAATTGAACTGGCTTATATTGACGCCAGACACAGGAATGTGCTTCATACAGCCAGGGAGTCTTTCATTTCCTAATCTAAATCTCACTACCTTAAAAACAAGCTGTTTCTATGAAGCAGTATAACTGGTTTGGGTTCTGTTGGTGGTAGGTTCATGAATAAAAAGCTCCAGTGTCTCGAACAACTAAATATGCTAATATGCTTAATATTTAAATCGTTGAATTACGGTAAACTAATTTGAGCCGCAGTCATAAAGGGTTAACCTTTACACGGAATGGTGTCTCTGACTGCAAAATAGTTTATGACTCACTGTTGTACACAACACCAACAACTGTCTTTTTCGAGATCCTTCAAACATAAACACTTTTTCCCTGGCCAAAATCTAGACGTGTTATAAACGTCTCAGTGGAATATAAACATGGTTGCCGGACGACAAAATTTGAGACAGCAAAGCAAACATACAAGTTTATAAAATGGTATGCATCTTGAAACAAAGCCTGTGAGAATTTACAAACACTGATCTCATCATGAGCTAAAATAAAATAAATAAATAATGAGTCAAAATAACAGTGAACTGGGTTATGGTGTCCATCTAGGGGTAATACATACATACATACATACATACATACATACATACATACATACATACATACACAGGTTATAGGTTATCTGATTATATCTCCTAAAGTCAGCTAATGTCCATTGGGAAGTGCCTATGATTACTATGTTCAATACGATGCGGATTTGCACATACTTCCTCCTTAATCATTTGCAGTCCCCAATCGGGTCAAACCCTTCCCATAGGGGATAACAGATTGCCTGTTCAAGTCCAAGTTGGCTTTTCTAAAAAGCACATCTAATTAAGATGGTGATCATAACTTGGGAGGTGGTTGTCCAGGGGGAGGGGAGGGGGTAGTGTTTGGGTGGGGTCGAATGCAATTATGTGGTGTGGAGATCCTTGGAGATATCTCGGTAATCAATAGCCCGAGATGCGCTTTATAATTAGACTGCATTAGGAGAGAACACTAGAGGATCACTATGCACCATCAATGGGTTTATCACTCAGCAACGACCAAGTTGTACCCATAAACCACTCCGATCACTTTATCTGTAAGGACAATTCACAGTCTGGGTATAATGAAGCAATTCAGAGGTACAGTAATTTACTATTGCAATGAGCTGAGCTTGCTTTCTGTGCTGAAGTAACCACTTTTATGGGCCTGATCAGCCAATGTTAATGACAAAGGCTGACCCTATTGAAGTGTTCTCGGGGTCTGATATATAATTACTTTTCTTCTACTTCGAAAATGTGTTTACATGGACATAAGTGAAATCATTAGTGCATTCAGAAGCAGTCATAAACCATTCCAGCATTCAAGCCCCCACTGATTGCTTTGGCTGTAATGACTTGGGCTTGGTGTTGCTTTGGGTGTTTGGGGAAAAAAAAGAAAGGAAAAAAGTGGTACATCACTGGTGTACTGGAAAATGTCTATCTCTTTGTCCAACCTGTTTCATATTGACCCCTAACCAACCAGAAAGGGAGGGGCCTGCAAACAGAGCCTGGCCTGCCTGATCAATATGGGTCACATCATCATTGGGCTGATATTACATATTGATGTGTGTGTGTGTTTCTCTCTGATGAGCTCTGGAGTGAGCAGGCAAACCTGTGTTCTGTTATTGCCTTCATCATCATTCTCAACCCAAAAGGGCTGACCTCATCACTGATACTGAATGAGCATCATTTCCAACTGGATGAAGACTAAACACTGATTACAGCTCTCAGGTGTCTCGGTTTATAAGGGGACTGTGGAGTGTTTATCATAATATGCAAACAGCAGCAATCAAATCAACTGACTTGGGTGAATTTTTTAACCTACTGCTACCCAATCTGAAGTTTAACCCCCTTCAGTTTCAAAATTATTGGTACCCTTTAACAGAATAAACCAAAGATCACTGTTTCAAAATAATCTGTTAGGCCCCATCAACATAATGAGACTGTTGGAAGAAAAAGGAAAGCCCTTACTGAGAGAAAAGCAGTTGCTTTCACAAAACATCATTAAATTCACATCTGGAATCGATTTTTATGCCATAAAAGAGTCTTCAGGTGAGAGGACTTTGTGCTTTTCAGTTTCTCTGTAACATGACAACCTGTGTTGTTGTTGTTTTTTTAGCTCTTAAACTTCAAGACAGAAAAAAAGAGAGGCTGGTGAGGGAAAACTGATTATAGGTGCTAAAACATATGTGATAACAGGAACTAACTTGTTTCATGGACGTTTCACAACAATAAACCTGAAGCACCTGCCTGATGGGAGGAGCTTATGCATTCAGAACACCAACCGTTTAAGCTCCTCCCATCAGACAAGCGCTTCATGGCAATCCGCACACACACAAACAGATTTAAAAACAGCTTCTCCTCCATAGCCGTGGTACTATTGACCTCGGACAGACTGATGCGCTGCTATCGTAGGAAGATGTACAATACTTACTACATGCAATATTTAATTACATGTAATTTCAAGCCAGTGAATATATACAATATTCTACACCAATCACATCATTCAACACCCCAGTACGCCATCATTCCATCATGCTGTTGATTTTTTTGCAATCTGTTTTCTGTCTTATTTATTATTTGAATATATGAGTCTTTATAAAACACACCATTTAAGGTTGACACACCTGCAATGTCATTGTGTTTGCATGCACAATGCCAATAAAGTTCTTGAATCTTGAATTAATTTACTTCCATCAGCAATATTTTAATATAGCATTGAAATATCTGGCTACTTAAAAAAAAACATGTTAAAACATGTCCTGTCAGCATATATAGTAATCAATAAGGGTTTAAAACTCTACAAGACACACCACACACCACACACTTCCTCTCCCTGAACCGAGGCTGAAAGCAGAGCACTCAGGAAGTGAATACTGCTGCCGTCACTAAACAGGAAATGATGCTTTTGGGCTACGTCGTGCAGGCTGATTACACTCATTCAGTGACCCAAAGAGAGGCAAATGCAGCCCCTG
Source organism: Neoarius graeffei (assembly GCF_027579695.1). NCBI lineage: Eukaryota > Metazoa > Chordata > Actinopteri > Siluriformes > Ariidae > Neoarius > Neoarius graeffei. The sequence goes on along the minus strand of NC_083591.1, from coordinate 49,903,468 downwards.
TCTTAGCCAACTTCCTGTGCTGATGTTCTGTATGATAGGATGAAATTGGGGGGTAAGGGGGGGGCGACAGGAACTGCCTTTTTTGCCAGTGATGCAGCAGATACTTTCTTGCTAACAAGCAGGTTCTTCCCAATTAGCACATAAGGGCTTTTCTCAATAATTGAAGAAAAGCACAACATGAAGAAATCATAAATGCGTCACTGAGGAATTTTAAAAAAAAAAAAGGCAGTGAAGAAACATTTGCAGATTTTAGTATGAAGCAGTCAAACATGTTAGCTTTTCAAATGTGATCTTTTCTCATGGGCAATTACTCCTAAACTCTTAAATGACTAAGAAATATATGTCATGCAACTCACAAACATACTCTACCCATGAATGCAAAAGTACATGTCCCCTTAGGAGAAAATGAAGACTTTTAGTGTGTCACGGATGTTCACTCATTATCACAAGTAACACAAATAGTTAAATAGCATATCTCATCTCATCTCATTATCTCTAGCCGCTTTATCCTTCTACAGGGTCGCAGGCAAGCTGGAGCCTATCCCAGCTGACTACGGGCGAAAGGCGGGGTACACCCCGGACAAGTCGCCAGGTCATCACAGGGCTGACACATAGACACAGACAACCATTCACACTCACATTCACACCTACGGTCAATTTAGAGTCACCAGTTAACCTAACCTGCATGTCTTTGGACTGTGGGGGAAACCGGAGCACCCGGAGGAAACCCACGCAGACACGCGGAGAACATGCAAACTCCGCACAGAAAGGCCCTCACCGGCCACGGGGCTCGAACCCGGACCTTCTTGCTGTGAGGCGACAGCGCTAACCACTACACCACCATGCCGCCCCAAATAGCATATGTTAAGATGTCTCATCTCATCTCATTATCTCTAGCCGCTTTATCCTCCTACAGGGTCGCAGGCAAGCTGGAGCCTATCCCAGCTGACTACGGGCGAGAGGCGGGGTACACCCTGGACAAGTCGCCAGGTCATCACAGGGCTGACACATAGACACAGACAACCATTCACACTCACACTCACACCTACGGTCAATTTAGAGTCACCAGTTAACCTAACCTGCATATCTTTGGACTGTGGGGGAAACCGGAGCACCCGGAGGAAACCCACGCGGACACGGGGAGAACATGCAAACTCCACACAGAAAGGCCCTCGCCGGCCCTGGGGCTCAAACCCAGGACCTTCTTGCTGTGAGGCGACAGCGCTAATCACTACACCACCGTGCCGCCCCGAATAGCATATGTTAAGATGTTAATAGTGGAAAAAAAAACCACTGGAAATATAGCTGGGAAATATTAGCTTGCATGTCCTGCTTTAATTGTGGTAAACACTTGGTGTATTTTGCCTTTACAACTGCCTTCAACCTCTTCTTTCATATCCTCTGAACAGATTTTGCTTCTTCTTCTTCTTCTTCTTCTTCTTAGCTGTAATATTTGCTCAGCTTTAATATTACTTAATGACCAAAAGGATCATGACAACACTTATTTGATTCTTTTAAAACTATTTTGCAGTTGATTAACTGTTGCCTTGATACACCCACATTTCCTTTTTAACGGTAATATCAGATAAATTATAAAATACTTTATTTTGTTCTTTCTTTCTTTCTTTCTTTTACCCACAAACCAATTCATTACACAATCCCTAAATCTATTATCTGAGATGTTGGCCAGGAAAACTCAACTTCCTGATGAGTCACAAGGATTGAATAGAAACTTGGCTTGATCTTACAAAAGTGCAGCCTGTGAATAATCTGAGATGTGTAAAAGAACAGTTCACTGGTAATTCTCAAAAAGGACAAAATAGAGAGGTGGTATTTTAATTTCTCAAGAAATCAGTTGCACCATCTCTTTTACTAAAAGTCACTGCAGTGTAAAGAAATTCCAGAAGTCCTTTCAGTTACCGTATCAGGAATCGTTGCACTGTATTATCCTGTGTGTTATATTAGGAAGTGTAACATTAAGGTTTTGAGTCATTAAATTGCTTCTTTTGCCTACCGTTTTACTTTTTTAATGTAGAACATACATATATGTATATTAGGAGTGTATCATAATGCCACTATCTATATCTGCTTGAGTCTTTTTGCATTTCCAAGGGATCTGAGTCCCATTGCATATCTGTAAGCTTAACCAGATGCCCCATGAACCTTTCTGAGTGGTGTTGACCCTCTTAACGCCACCTCTTCTCCTAACACACTGTTATTCATTAGACTGGGGAAGGCAGCAGCCAGGCTTAGAGGGTTGACCTTTGACCCTGGCTCCATAATGTGTTGTCCCACTGGTGCTGTCTACGACTTGGGGATTATTTATGCACCTTTTCAAGTTTATGCACATGCGAGGATATGTGTAGAGAAGAGAAGAATGTGAAACAAGAAAACTTGGGGGGGGGTGGATGGAATGACTGCTCTGGGTAGAGCTCTTGACACAATCATGTTCTCTGAAGACTATGGACATCACTTGAAGTTGCTAAGCAACTCATCTGAAATAGCTTTTTAAGAGCCGGGGGAAAAACACTCCACACAGACACTTTTTTCGAGCCTTTGTCAGCTGGCCTATTTTAAACTTCCCACTAGTTGTTGTCTTTTGTCCTTTCCCAATGGTTACTGTATTTTTAGAGATCGCTGCTATGTGGTTTCTTTTTCATTTTGTTCCATCTCTCAGTTTCTCTCTCATTCATTCTCTGTCTATTTTTCACCCTCCATGCATCTTATTAGCAGGCTTGTGTGGGTGTTTCATTAGTCAAGGAGCTGCCTATAGACATGAGAATGTTCACTCTTCATTCAGATTTTAGTGAATGTGCTCTGTACATCCTCCTCACTGACTGCAAGAACAAAATACAATTTCATAAATTAAACGCTTTGAATGTTTCACAGGTGCAGAGTTTCGTAATGTCGAATTAGTTAGCTTATTAAAAAGGTATGTACAGTCATGTGAAAAAGAAAGTATACCCTCTTCCAGTTACATGGCTTTACCAATCAAGACATAACAAAAAAATCATCTGATCCTTACCAGGTCCTAAAGTTATGCAAATCTAACCTCAGGTGTAAAGAAACACACAACAGCTTCCACCGTGTCATTATTTATTTAACAAAAATTAAGTGAAAATGCAGAATCCATGTGTAAAAAAGTAAGTACACCCCATGATTCAATAGCTTGTAAAACTACCTTTTGCAGCAGTAACTTGAAGCAATTGTTTTCTGTATGATTTTTATCAGTCTCTCACATCGTTGTGGGGGAATTTTGGCCCACTCTTCTTTACAACATTGTTTCAGTTCATTCATGTTTGAGAGCATTTGTTTATGCACAGCTCTCTTAAGGTCCCGCCACAGCATTTCAATTGGGTTGAGGTCTGGACTTTGACTTGACCATTCCAACACCTTGATTCTTTTCTTTTTCAGCCATTCTGCTGTAGATTTGCTGGTGTGCTTGGGATCATTGTCCTGTTGCATGATCCAATTGCAGCCAAGCTTTACCTGTTGGACAGATGGCCTCACATTTGCCTCTAGAACACTTTGGTATAGACCCTTCCCACGTGACATCACGACAAACGCGGCCGCCATTTTGGACATGTACTACCAGTAGTCTACCACAGCCAACAACGAGGAACGACGGCGAAGCATCGAAAGGAATATAGCCATCAAAGAAAGTTTTTACTTTCAGCAAGACTTCCATCATGCCATTATATTGTTGTGCACCTGGATGTAGTAACCATCAACACACAAGGCAAGATTTATCATTTTATCGGATCCCGACAGATGCTGACCGACGGAGAAGATGGATGGTCTCTAAAATTTTGGCAAAATGATGTTTATTGACATAGCAATCGTGTGTAACAGGAAGCATTTGCATATCCGAAGTGTTGTGTTTACATTAAAGATAAAATAAACCGATATGACAACGACTGCTGCTGCCAGGTTGGGGACACAAACTAGTAGAAAGGAAGTGTGCCAACAGACTTCCTTTGTGGTTGATTCTGCTTTAAGGTAAGATTCATTTAATTATTCGTCTGCTGTGGGTTTGGAATCGGTAGCCTGACCGATTCATTCATGTTTGTGGTGCCATTTGTTTGTTGACGCATGTTGAAATGGAAGATTGGTTGTTGACATGATTTCCAGTGATGCTTTGGTGCTGCTGTGGATCAGATGTGTTGAGTAGCCTGACTGTTTTTTTTTTCTTGCGTGTGGTATCATTGTTGACGCGAGGTTGTTTTTTGAACATGCCAATGCGGACACGATTTCCCCTAATGAGTTATGACTTCAGACGCGATGCGTGTGTGGAGTCCGCGTGATATGTGCATAAGATAGGCTTCTCATATGTTTGGAGATCCGTGCTCTGAGACAAGCACAAGCGCAAGCACCCCCCCCCCCCCCCCCCCCAGGGAAAAAAAAAGGAACCCCCGAAAATATCGGCATAGTTCGAACACTGGGTTGGAGAAAGTAATGGCAAATAGTGAGTGCACAAACCATAGAAGGTAAACTGTACACAGCGCCAGGGCAGTGTGATGGTATGTCTACTTTTAGATTGTATTAGCTTATCAATGAACACACTCGTCACTCGACGAGTTTCACATCTTTACGACGGATACTTAAATGTGTGTTAGGTATTATTGTTGCAGTCTAAGCAGTCATTGTAGCAGCTAGATGAGCGAGAACTGAAAGGGTCTGTGCCATAAACCATTATTTCTTCATGTCCAAAATGGCGGTCGCGTTTACGAAGGTCACGTGAGTGAAAAGGGTCTATACAGAGGAGTTCATGTTTGACTCAATGACTGTAAGGTGCTCAGGCCCTGTGGCTGCAAAACAAGCCCAAATCATCACCCCTCCACCACCGTGCTTGATGGCTGGTATGAGGTGTTCGTACTGATATGCTGTGTTTGGTTTTCGCCGAACATGGCGCTGTGCATTATGGTCAAACATTTCCACTTTGGTCTCATCTCTCCAAATGACATTGTTCCAGAAGGATTGTGGCTTGTTCAGATGCATCTTTGCAAACCTAAGCCATGCTGCCATGTTCTTTTTAGATAGAAGAGGCTTTCTTCTGGCAGCCCTTCCAAACAAGCCATACTTGCGCAGTCTTTTTCTAATTGTACTGTCATGAACTTTAACATTTTACATACTAACTGTGGCCTGTAGAGTCCTAGATGTAGTTCTTGGGGTTTTTTGCAATTTCTCTGAGCATTGCACGGTCTGACCTTGGAGTAAATTTGCTGGGACGTCCACTCCTGGGAAGATTGGCAACTGTCTTAAATGTTTTCCACGTCTGAATAATCTTCCTCACAGTAGAATGATGGATTTCAGATTGTTTGGAAATTGCCTTATAACCCTTCCCAGACTGATGTGCAGCAACAATTGCTTCTCTAGATCATTGCTGATGTCTTTCCTCCTTGGCATTGTGTTAACATACACCTGAGTGCTCCAGACCAGCAAACTGCCAAAACTTCTGCTTTTTAAAAGGTGGCCACACTGGCTGATGATCAGTTAATCAAATTCATTTGATCAGCAACACCTGGCTGCTAATTGCCTTCATAATTTCTATGGAAGCAGTAAGGGTGTACTTAATTTTTCACACACTGCAACTGCATTTTTGGCTTATTTTGTGTTAAATAAATAATGACAGGGTGAATATGTCATCTGTTATTGGTCATCTGAGGTTGTATTTGCCTAATTTTAAGACCTGTTAAGGAACAGATGATTTTTTATGATGTCCTGACACTTAAAACCTAGACTTGAAAGAGGGTGTACTTTCTTTTTTGCATGAAAACAATTGAAAACAATTAACAGTTATTCCACGAAATCAAGTCGTACATGAGCTGACAGCCGATGAGGCACATAGCACAGAGTTGGCTACAAGCCATGTACAATGAGATTGAATGGAATCATTTTTATTTTATCCACATTCACTGGATTTTGAGAAACAGAGGATTTTTATTTTTTGCAAATTCGATAAATAAAAGCTTTGTACAAAACGTCCGACAAAATAATTTCTGCTTAGTATGTAAATAAACTGGCAAAATGACAGTAGCAATTTGTGAAAAATGCGATAATAATAATTCTTGAAAAATAAAAGATACATTCTTACCATCAAATACTTTTATTCCATATTTTGTTGCTTTTTTGTATTTTTTTTTGGGGGGGGGGGGGTATTTTCAAGTACAGCTTTTATTTTGTCCTTGGTTGGTTCAGCCACATGCTCTGCTATTTTATTTTTCTCTACTCATGGTATGTGAGCTGATAGCGTAGTAGTAGAGTAGCCAATCAGAGCGTGTGGTTGCTCATATCTAGTGAATGTGGATAGAATAATTACAACCCCGATTCCAAAAAAGTTGGGACAAAGTCTCATCTCATTTCATCTCATTATCTCTAGCCACTTTATCCTGTTCTACAGGGTCGCAGGCAAGCTGGAGCCTATCCCAGCTGACTACGGGCGAAAGGCGGGGTACACCCTGGACAAGTCGCCAGGTCATCACAGGGCTGACACATAGACACAGACAACCATTCATACTCACATTCACACCTACGGTCAATTTAGAGTCACCAGTTAACCTAACCTGCATGTCTTTGGACTGTGGGGGAAACCGGAGCACCCGGAGGAAACCCACGCGGACACGGGGAGAACATGCAAACTCCACACAGAAAGGCCCTCGCCGGCCCCGGGGCTCGAACCCAGGACCTTCTTGCTGTGAGGCGACAGCGCTAACCACTACACCACCGTGCCGCCCTGGGACAAAGTACAAATTGTAAATAAAAACGGAATGCAATAATTTACAAATCTCAAAAACTGATATTGTATTCACAGTAGAACATAGACAACATATCAAATGTCGAAAGTGAGACATTTTGAAATTTCATGCCAAATATTGGCTCATTTGAAATTTCATGACAGCAACACATCTCAAAAAAGTTGGGACAGGGGCAATAAAGAGGCTGGAAAAGTTAAAGGTACAAAAAAGGAACAGCTGGAGGACCAAATTGCAACTCATTAGGTCAATTGGCAATAGGTCATTAACATGACTGGGTATAAAAAGAGCATCTTGGAGTGGCAGCGGCTCTCAGAAGTAAAGATGGGAAGAGGTTCACCAATCCCCCTAATTCTGCGCCGATAAACAGTGGAGCAATATCAGAAAGGAGTTCGACAGTGTAAAATTGCAAAGAGTTTGAACATATCATCATCTACAGTGCATAATATCATCAAAAGATTCAGAGAATCTAGAAGAATCTCTGTGCGTAAGGGTCAAGGCCGGAAAACCATACTGGGTGCCCGTGATCTTCGGGCCCTTAGACGGCACTGCATCACATACAGGCATGCTTCTGTATTGGAAATCACAAAATGGGCTCAGGAATATTTCCAGAGAACATTATCTGTGAACACAATTCACCGTGCCATCCGCCGTTGCCAGCTAAAACTCTATAGTTCAAAGAAGAAGCCGTATCTAAACATGATCCAGAAGTGCAGACGTCTTCTCTGGGCCAAGGCTCATTTAAAATGGACTGTGGCAAAGTGGAAAACTGTTCTGTGGTCATAAGAATCAAAATTTGAAGTCTCATCTCATTATCTCTAGCCGCTTTATCCTTCTACAGGGTCGCAGGCAAGCTGGAGCCTATCCCAGCTGACTACGGGCAAAAGGCGGGGTACACCCTGGACAAGTCGCCAGGTCATCACAGGGCTGACACATAGACACAGACAACCATTCACACTCACATTCACACCTACGGTCAATTTAGAGTCACCAGTTAACCTTACCTGCATGTCTTTGGACTGTGGGGGAAACCGGAGCACCCGGAGGAAACCCACGCGGACAACATGCAAACTCCACACAGAAAGGCCCTCGCTGGCCCCAAACCCAGGACCTTCTTGCTGTGAGGCGACAGCGCTAACCACTACACCACCGTGCCGCCCTGAAAGTACATCATATTTTTTTATCCATTTATAGCTGTGGAAGGTCCGTGAAACCAGTTAGTTCCTGATTTCACCTGTGCCAGGAACAGACTACAGATAATTTTGTCTTTTACGATAGTCACAATGTCAGATGAGATAATCATAGTGCCATAAATTCTTGCTGTGACTTGGTTGGGAGCCTGGCAATGCTACAAGTTTGACCCCACCCAATCATTGTTCACATCCTTGCGTGTCGTTGAGGAGGAAGGTCAAGAAACTGTCAATCACATCAAGAGAAGGAACATCAAGGAACATGTGGGTGAAGTTAACAAACTTCGTGAGAAATACAAACAATTCTGATACGTTAGACTTTTCATCTGGGTGTCATAAGGCCTCCAAGATGCTGTTCCTTGATTATGTCACTCTACAAGGCATGTTCGTCATTCCTAACATTCATTCGGTTACAACAAAAGTATGTCAAAGTCAGGCTGAATTTGTGTAGTCTGATCCCAGCTTTACCTTCCCTCACAAGACTCTTTCTTTTCTTGATCTTCAAGTTAATAAGACAAAAAAAAAAGATTTCAGATCGTCATGTCACTGAGAAAACATGCAAACTCCTCTATCCTAAAGATTTTCTTGTGTTGGAAAAATGTAAAGAACAGCACTTACTGTACCGTACTGGTGACTTCTTTCAAAAATGTGAATAAATGTTTCCTCAAAGCAGAGGGGAACCATCAGGGCGGGTAAGAGATTTACCAAGAACAGGTCAGACAGTCAGGATCAGAGAGGGAGCTGTTCCTTCAGTCTTCAGTTTCCCAGCTCATCTCCACCGGGTAGGTGTATAGTTATAAGCAGTGAGAATTAGATAATACAGTGCCACACTATGATGAATGTTTTTGAACGTATGATGAATGTTTTTAACCTTTCTGAATGTGAAGGAATCAGTGATGTATTTTGTTTTGGTATGACGTTAGAACCTGGCCGAACTCAGTTTGGCGGTCATTCATCTCACTTTATTCAACGAGAGTAGGTCTGTGTGGTGACTCAATAAATAAAACAGTAAATTTTTATTTTCATTCACTATTTCCAGTTTTTCCACTATTTCCATCATTTATCATATTCAGTCTTGTAGGGGGGCGGCACGGTGGTGTAGCGGTTAGCGCTGTCGCCTCACAGCAAGAAGGTCCGGGTTCGAGCCCCGTGGCCGGCGAGGGCCTTTCTGTGTGGAGTTTGCATGTTCTCCGCGTGTCCACGTGGGTTTCCTCTGGGTGCTCCGGTTTCCCCCACAGTCCAAAGACATGCAGGTTAGGTTAACTGGTGACTCTAAATTGACCGTAGGTGTGAATGTGAGTGTGAATGGTTGTCTGTGTCTATGTGTCAGCCCTGTGATGACCTGGCGACTTGTCCAGGGTGTACCCCGCCTTTCGCCCGTAGTCAGCTGGGATAGGCTCCAGCTTGCCTGCGACCCTGTAGAAGGATAAAGCGGCTAGAGATAATGAGATGAGATGAGATGAGATGAGATGAGATGAGATGAGTCTTGTAGGTTGGTTATTGTGACCTCAGGTTTTGGTAGCTTGCTACGGTATGCTGACTGATTAGCTTACCTGAGCTATCTATCGCGTATCTGTCGCTAGTTTGCAGTGTACAGGGTATTTCACACACTATTTATAACCATCACATTAAAAGTTATATGTGTTGTTTTGATGCCTGTTTGTTTCCCAAATATATACGTGTGTGTCTTAATGGGTGAATAAAAGGCATCGAGTTAAATATTATTGTAGAAAGGGGCTTTATGAAGTTCAGTCCATTTACTTGCATTGGTTTACGGGGAAGATTTGCCACATCAAATATGGCGGACACTCTGACGTATCCCAGCAACGGGGCCACCAGCTCAATGCGGCGTCTATGTTTATATGTCTATGACTGTTGGAGCTGCTGTTATAGAAACTTAATCAGTACCTTGTGACCAATCAGAATCAAGAATTCAATAGCATTCGGTGCATCATGGCACTTAATCTTCAGATCACTTCACCTGTTACTGCTGTTAAAATTAGATGACACATAGCAGGGTATGGCATGAAGACTGACTTTACTGCTCATTTGAAAACAAGCTTTAATGTCAGCCCAGTGATACACCTGGTACATTTCATTCCTTTTTTGGAAGTCAAGTTTCATCATTCCACAATTATTTTGCAAGTTACAAACTGCTGCAAGGTATAATTATAATACTTATGGGGCTTTCTGAAAATTTTCATGCCACAGCCTGCACATTATTTCTTCAGTGAATGCAGACTGTAGCTCGGCCCTTATTTTCTTTTTTGACCTGCAGCCTGTCCTAAAGCAAACTAATTTCCTGTTGAGCACACACATACACACACCCACAAGCACACAGAGACAAAAAGCATCTGATTCTTGACCGCGTGTGGGTGGTGTGTGCGTAGGTAGGCCTGAGTGGGCAGTTGCCTTAGCAACGTATTTCGAGCCTGAGCGGGCTGTGCATGTCAGACAGTGTACGTGTATGTGTATTATTTTCCTTGTCAGGGTGATTCTCACTTAAAAGCAGTGTTGACACATTTATGTGGGACAGATCAAACATGAAATTTTCACACTATGCGACACTTAATTTGGGTAGGATGTAATCTATCAGGTATAGCGTGCAATTATTGGCTGGATGGGGGGGGGGGGGGGGGGGATGAGATGTTTGAGATTTACCAAGTACTTTGAAGGTCTAAAGAAGAATCTAAGGCGTGAAAAGTGTTTGGGTTTTTTTTAACTTAGAAATATAATTAAGGGTATACAAAGTATTCAGTTTCAATAACACTCCGGTATGGTATGCCAAAAGTAATGTAGTAGTAATGTGTTATCTACTACGAATAAATCTGAACCCGTTGACTGGTCCTAGGGTTAAAAAGAGCTGCAGGAATGAAAATTGGGACTGATAAATGCGGTGAAATGGTGCAATCGAGACTAAAGCACACATAGTGAGTTCCTGTACTTTTTGTTACAGTTCTTCATTTCCTAGTTCCAGTTTTTGCTCAGTTTTTACACAACAGTCTTGAGCAGTTTTTGCTCCTGGCCTTGGAATACCCCCATCCTGCATATTTTGTAGCTTTCCGTCCTCTAGTTCAGTCAGCTCCATCTAGTTCAGGCATGTTAAGTAGATGATAAATTGAATCAGGTGAGTTTGGAGCAGAGAAAATACCACAACATGCAAGGCAAGGGTACTCCAGGACCAAGATCGAGACACATGGGACTAGACTAGAGCCTGGTATATGTTACAGCAGTACAAATGACACAAATTGGGAAAATAAGAATTCTGATGATTGGTAATCCTCGGGTTTGATGTGCTGTAGCAGTACGGACATAAGGCAATACACGTGCAATAGAGCATGTGTTTATGAAAGTGTGTCCATATTATTATTCTGACCTTACACATGAATAGTAATTCTTAGAAATATTTTGTTTCCTCTCCCAGGGACAAATATGTTGAAGCAGGTGAGAGCATGATTTGGTACAAGCAAGGACTAACCTGGTAAACCTGACTGCTGTCGTCTCACCCTATTTATTATATGATCTTTCGTTTTCACACTCTGGCACTTTATTGACATGACTACCAGTCCAAACAAAGCTCATGCACGATCTCATTCTCTGTCTACTGTGTCCGCTGAGTGATGCATGGCTGATGTCGTTACACGTTTTTAACTTCCTGAATGAAAACAAAACTAAATTCTAGCCTGTTTCATGAAAATACAACTGTGTGAACAGAGCCAAACAGGTTTTGATTGATTGCTTTATTCCAAACAGTAAAGAAGATATAAAAACAAAAAAAAATAAAAAAATAAAAAATGCAATTATCAAATCATCATCATAAACAAACAGAATAGCATAGCCACAAGGCAGTAACATAATAATGTTCGGAAAGGATTAGGAAGAAGTAAATAACTTATCAAATCCTAACCCTCTATACCACCGCTAATCAAACGTCACTTTCCACCATAATAAACTATATATACAAAAAAAAGCAAAATCAACAAAAAAAAAAACATACCAGCATACCAAGACATACCAACATGGTATAATATTGACCAAATCAAATCATATATACAAATACTTATGTTATGCATATATACACACATACAATACATATATACAGTACATACATGTACACATACCTATAACTATGCACATATCCATATGTACACAGACACCCATATCATAATTATGCATATTATGCTTATATATTATATACAATTATGCATATATATATATATATATATATATATATATATATATATATATACAAAAGAATACTCACTTTTTATATAATATATCCGTACATACCCATACCCACATATATACACTTATATCATCAATAGCATGTTATTGTAATTCCTCCTCCCTATACCTCATAAAGATCTGTCCCTTATACCTTTTTTTGAACTGGTTTATAGTTGTACATTTCATGAGCTCCACATTCAAACTGTTCCATAGCTTTACTCCACAAATAGAAATACTGAACATTTTTAACGTTGTCCTAGCACTGCGAGTTTTAAATTTCAACTTCCCCCTAAAATTATAGCCCCCCCTCTCTATCCGAGAACATTATTTGGATATTCCTTGGTACTTTATAATTCCTTACTTTGTACATTATTAGGGCAGTTTTATATTCTATACTATCCCTGAATTTTAAACATTTTGAATTTAAGAATAGTGAATTAGTATGATCTCGGTAACCAGCACTATGAATTATTCTTATAGCTCTTTTTTGAAGTATAGTTATTGCATGAAGTGAACATTTATACGTATTTCCCCACACCACTGAGCAGTAATTTAAGTACGGTAAAACCAGGGAACAGTAAAGAATGGGGAGTGAATTATAGTCCAGGACGTGCTTAGCTTTACTCAACACAGATATGCTTCTTGGTAGTTTAATTAGTATGTATTTTATATGTGATTTCCAATTAATTCTATCATCCATTATTACCCCAAGAAATTTATTATTAGAAACTCTTTCAATATCAACACCATCTACCTGTACATTTATTGCCCTATTTATTTTATAATTATTAAATAACATTATTTTTGTTTTAGACAGATTTAATGATAATTTATTTTGATCAAACCAATTTTTTAACCTGCACAATTCTGAAGAGATTATGTTTTCTAACTCATGTAAATTTGTTCCGGAAGAAAACATATTTGTGTCATCTGCAAATAATACCATCTTAAATATCTTTGATACATTGCACATATCATTTATATAAAGAATAAACAGTTTAGGACCCAACACTGACCCCTGAGGGACACCACAATCAATATTCAAACGAGTTGAGACAGAGTCACCCAACTTCACAAATTGTGTCCTGTTGCTCAAATAACTTTTTATCCAATTTCATACAACTCCCCTTATCCCATATTGTTCCATCTTATTAATTAATATATCATGATTAATAGTATCAAAAGCTTTTTAAAGATCAATAAATATCCCAGCGACATATTTCTTATCATCTATAGAGTTACTGATTTCTTCAATTGATTCCATTAGTGCCATCTCTGTTGACTATCACTGAGTAGTTTGTATTTTTCAATGAATTTATCTAATCTGTTATTGAATAGTTTTTCAAGAATTTTGGAGAATTGAGGAAGTAAAGAAACAGGTCTATAGTTTGTGAAGTTGTGTTTGACCCCAGATTTATACAATGGAATTACTTTTGCTATTTTCATATTGCTTGGAAATGTACCGGTTTGAAATGACAAGTTGCAGATGTATGTTAATGGGTTAGAAATCCCCCCAATAATAGTTTTCACTAGTTTCATATCAATATCATTACAATCTGTGGATATTTTATTACTACATTTATTAACTATATCAAAAATTTCATTCTCATCTACTGGTGTAAGAAAAATATAATACAAGAATTCCTCTTTATAATATTATCTATACAATCATCATTTGTTACCGGATCAGAGATATTTTGAGCTAATCTTGGTCCAACATTAACAAAAAAATTATTAAAACTATTAGCAACTACATCCATGTTATAATTTTCAATACCTTTGTCATTAAAGTATTTAGGGTAATGTATTTGTCCAGAGCCATCTTTAATAATACTATTTAATATATTCCATATTCCTTTAATATCATTTTTGTTATTATATATTAATTTACCATAATAATCCTTCCTACATCTCCTTATGATACTCGTTAACTTGTTTTTATATTTTTTATATTTATTTTCTGCCTCTTTGGTTCTTAATTTAATAAATTCTCTATATAGAGTGTTTTTCTTCTTACAGGCATTTTGTAATCCCTTAGTAATCCAAGGTGGGTCATCATAGTTTTGTTTTGTACTATATTGCTTCAGTGGGCAATTTTTATCATATAATAATTTGAATATACTTAAAAAGTTATCATGTGCTCTATCAATGCTATTCTCTATATAAACTGATTCCCAGTCTTGCATTAATAAATCATTATTTAATGCGAACATGGCTTCCTCAGTCCTAACTCTTCTATACTTAAGTTTATGGTCTGTCACATTTCTCTTATGATTACAGTCATAAATTGTAAAAACTGGTAGATGATCACTAATATCATTGATTAATATTCCACTTATAATGTTATTATCTATATCATTGGTAAATATATTATCTATTAAGTTAGCACTATGGTCAGTAATTCTGGTGGGTCTGGTAATTTTTGGGTGGAGACTCATACTGTACATGGTATTAATAAATTCCTCAGTCATACTGTGCTTATTAGGGTTCAACAGATCAATATTACTGTAGTATCCCCACAAATGAAGATAACTTTTTTATTATCTACTGTAAATGTCTTTTCTACCCAGTCCTTAAACGCCTCTATACTAGTTTCTGGCGCTCTCTATATACAGCTAATTAATACATTTCTACTTTTTTCAATATTAATTTCGATTGTTAAACATTCTAATAAGTTATCAATCACCGCTGTCATGCCATCTATTAACTTATAATTCAAATTACAATTCACATACACTGCCACTCCTCCTCCACCTTTATTTTTCCTGTTTATATAATTAAATTCATATCCAGCCAGTTCGAAATCCACTCCTTTCTCCAGGTCAAGCCAGGTCTCTGATATGGCAATTATGCTGAATGGATGAGTAAACTGACTTAAGTATTTCTTGATATGTTTGAAGTTAGCATACATGCTTCTGCTGTTAAAGTGTCTCATCTCATCTCATTATCTCTAGCCGCTTTATCCTTCTACAGGGTCGCAGGCAAGCTGGAGCCTATCCCAGCTGACTACGGGCGAAAGGCGGGGTACACCCTGGACAAGTCGCCAGGTCATCACAGGGCTGACACATAGACACAGACAACCATTCACACTCACACCTACGGTCAATTTAGAGTCACCAGTTAACCTAACCTGCATGTCTTTGGACTGTGGGGGAAACTGGAGCACCCGGAGGAAACCCACGCGGACACGGGGAGAACATGCAAACTCCACACAGAAAGGCTCGAACCAAGGACCTTCTTGCTGTGAGGTGACAGCGCTAACCACTACACCACCGTGCCGCCCCGCTGTTAAAGTGTATTATTGATAATTTTCCCACAGCCTTAGTGGACTGATTGTACTGTTCCTCTGTGTAATAGTGGCAATTGGTTAAATTGGATTTAATTGTGTGAAACTGTAACTGTGAAAACAGGTCCAGGCAATATAATAATAATAATAATAATAATAATCTCATCTCATTATCTCTAGCCGCTCCATCCTTCTACAGGGTCGCAGGCAAGCTGGAGCCTATCCCAGCTGACTACGGGCGAAAGGCGGGGTACACCCTGGACAAGTCGCCAGGTCATCACAGGGCTGACACATAGACACAGACAATCATTCACACTCACATTCACACCTACGGTCAATTTAGAGTCACCAGTTAACCTAACCTGCATGTCTTTGGACTGTGGGGGAAACCGGAGCACCCGGAGGAAACCCACGCGGACACGGGGAGAACATGCAAACTCCACACAGAAAGGCCCTCGCCGGACCCGGGGCTCGAACCCAGGACCTTCGTGCTGTGAGGCGACAGCGCTAACCACTACACCACCGTGCCGCCCAATAATAATAATAATAATAATAATAACAACAACAAAAAGTGTTGCCAGGCAAAACAAACCTCGCCTGGTAGCACTTATGATGAATATGAAGGAAGATATCGTGAAAAAACAATTTTGACCTTTTTGGTGACCTGGACCTTGAGTTTTACCTTGTGTGTGAACATACACGGTCAATAAACATGATTCTGATTCTCTACTGCTCTCAGCCAATCAGAACACACCATACTGCTCTCAGCCAATCAGAACACACCGTACTGCTCTCAGCCAATCAGAACACACCGTACTGCTCTCACACCGTACTGCGCGACTGTTACACTCTTAGATTTTTACAGCACAATGGCATAATGGCTACCACCTCTATATGAAGCAGTAGCCACAAAAACCTTGACCTTGACCGGATGACCCTCAAAATGTTGGAGATTCTATTTGAGACCAATGGCCATCTATCCTGAAAGTTTCATGACGATTGGTCCAACCATTTTCCTGTAATATCATTAACAAAAAAACAAAGAAACCCCACCAAAAACAATACCTTGCCCCCAGTGGACTCCGTCCCGGGTGAGGTAATAATAATAATCATCATCATCATCATCATCATCATCATCACCGTCATCATCATCATAATTGCTGTTGTTGTTGTTGTTGTCATCATTGTTATCCAACGATGTTATCATTGTCGTTATCTGTCGTTATGATTATAATATTTGTTTCAGAAAGGAAAAAAAAATCTCTTTCAAAGTGCAGAAAAAAATCTTCCACCATATTCCACTATACAGTCTACAGGATATATTTTAATTATATATTTCATTTAATTACTTAGATATTTATTATATATTTTATTTTGTATTGTTTATAGACAGGTAATGTGAATTAATGTCATGCTTTATATACATTTTAAACCACATTTTTATGCTTCTTTTTAAGTGGGTTATTGCAATTTTTTATATTATTTTATTTTTTTGTAAAAAATAAATGTTTTCAATCAATAAGATTAACCAAATCTCACTCCACTAAACAAAGTTAAAAAAAAGTTATTTAAAAAGCTTTAGAAGAAACCTTTACAAATTAGTTACACTTCCTAATTTGCTGTCAGTTTATCTGTAATAAGCTTTTGTAAGAACATGAATAAAAAATAAATCAACTACAAGAAATCTACATAGAGAACAGCTAAGGTTCACTGTTACTTCTCCAAACTAAACCCCCCCCCCCCCCCCCCCCCCCCCCCCCACACACACACACCCAACCAACACACACACACACACACGCAAACACACATGCAAACACAACAAATCTGGGCAAGTTTAGTGGCGCGGTGATCTATGTCAGCTGTATATCTCCAAGTTTATAGGCGTCATAAATGAGTCAAAAACTTCTCTCAAAGGTCAAATCTGTTTCTAATATAACTCCCTTGAAGTTTATCTAATACACAGCCAGATTCAGTTCTCATCCAGCTCAAAGGCTCCAGGATACCTAAAACTCTGGTAGAAGTTTAACATTTACTACAGCTCATTCCAAGCGTGCATTCCAAGCAAAATGATCTTACAATGATTGTCATATTGACTTAACAAATACCTTTGACTATAAAAAGTAGCACAAAACAAACAGGTCTGGATTATGAAACATATGTTGTTTAACTGATAGTCTTTTTCCTTTTTTTTTGTAGATGGTTTAAAACATTTCTTTTTATCCAGAAATGGCCTTTTGACGGACAAAACTGACCAGCATTCAAATTCATAACAGGCGCCAAGTCATAGTAATAATTAGGGTTAGGGTTCATGTTACTGGCCAAAGGATTCTTATTAAAACCACTTCCCCAACAACCCATTTACCTAATCATCGTACCTTGTCAAAGTATTTTATGAGGACATTTATCTTTAGGAAACTCTCCTATATGATCTCTTTAAAAACAACCTAATTTCCTTTGGCTTTACAGGCCATGTCAATCTGATTTACTCTGTGGTCCTGATTTATTACAGGTTTGTGTGTAAAAACATGCAAAGTTGATAAAAGCCTTAACAAATATACACTTTGGGCCATTTCTCACAATACAATACAGGGCCGTGTCTATCCAGATATATATTTACATTTATATTAATAGCATTTATCAGACACTGTTACCCAGAGCGACATGCAACATACCCGGAGCAGCCTGGGGAGCAGCCTGGGGTTAGGTGCCTTGCTCAAGGACACTTCAGCCATTCCTGCTGGTCCAGGGAATCAAACCGGCAACCTTTTGGTCCCAAAGCTGCTTCTCTAACTATTAGGCCATGGCTTCCCATTTGTTTCCATATATTCCATTCCAATATATCCCATATATTCATTTAGCACCCGCAAAATTGTAATCGTGTGTGCAAATCTGTATCACTAAAGGGCAGTGGAAACCCATCTCCACCATTTAAAACAAAAAAGTAACTATTTACAAAGTTAGTAATGAAAACGTTACTTGAAATTGAAATCCAAATGCATTTCTTGAGTTGTTGATTTTATATTCAATATATGCAAGACCATCGACTGTTGAAAACATAGATGGCATGACTCCATTCACTCCCATTCTATAGAAATGAAACCAGAATACCTCCACCCAGTCAAATTTGCAACCAGCATCTGCACATAGAGACAAGAAGCAAAGTATGATAAAAATGCATCGGTAGCCTCACCCCCTCCTAGTGCATTGTAGAATGTGTTCTATCCAGAAAGCTTAAAAAGTTTCAAATGGAGATATTTCATTAATACACATGCATCTAATAAGGACATTTATCACTTGGACATGAACTGGACATTCGCCGACAGATTAACCGTGGTTTCAGGAAGAGCAGCTGGCTTGGACGGCAGTCAGCAGTGCATGGTGAGTTAAAAGCTTAGTATTTGAGACACCTACTTAAAAAATCCATCCTAATGTTATTGGTAGTGTATGTGTTCACTGATGAACAAATGACCTTTGTGCAAATTTCAATCGCTGGCTAGCTGGATGTCGTTAATGCGCTGGCATGATTAAGCTAGTGCAATTAAACTAGCATTTTTCCTATTAAATCTCCCAATGTTTCACATGATTTTTAATAGAAATGGCTAACAGATTGTTTTAGTGCATGTGTCCAGAAAAGTACAAATAAATAGATATATGATGATGAAGTTAGCTGTGGTGAAGTTAGCAGTCTGGCTACAGTCACTCTTTCACAGGCAAATTGTCAATCACTTCTTTCACAAGTGTTTCCGTGCCTTCTTATGATATAGATTTAAAAACTAATTTCTGGGCAGAAATTAAAAAATGTGGCAGCACGGTGGTGTAGTGGTTAGCACTGTCGCCTCACAGCAAGAAGGTTCCAGGTTCGAGCCCAGTGGCTGACGGGGACCTTTGTGTGTAGAGTTTGCATGTTCTCCCCGTGTCTACATGGGTTTCCTCTGGGTGCTCCGGTTTCCTCCACAGTCCAAAGACATGCAGGTTTGGCTAATTGGTGGCTCTAAATTGATTGTGAGTGTGAACGGTTGTTTGTCTCTGTGTGTCAGCCCTGCAATGATCTGGTGACTTGCCCAGGGTGTACCTCGCCTCTTGCCCATAGTCAGCTAGGATAGGCTCCAACTTGCCCGCGACCCTACACAGGATAAGTGGCTATGGATAATGGATGGATGGAAATAAAAAATGTGCAGATATCAGCATAGGGAAAACTAACTGCTCAAATTAGACACTGTAGATGGAAAGACAGTTTAGATGAGAAAAATGACATGGGACAAAAATAGCCTGTTTTGTCATTGACACTTTATGGATGGGCGGGGCTAAAAATGCCCAACAATCAGCCAGCAGGGGCATGAGACCTGTAGTGGCTTCACTTTCTAGAGATGATGCGCTGTCTATTTTTTTATACAATCGATATTCAGGATTAACATACCCCTGATCCGAAAAGTGTTCAAACAAGCCCAGATGTTTTCATTTATATAGCCCTTATCAGCTGAACACATTAACAAAACTATTTTATTTTGAAGTCGCATTGTATGTTGAATGCCTTTAACTGGCATTTAAGACTCCTCTATAGTTATTAGCCAGTGATATGACATGTTTGAATTTACATTTGCAGAAGATCACTTTAAAATATTTCACAATGCATATAAGCTACAACTATTAGGCTACACTAGCAAATATGTAACAGTTATTCCACGAAATTGAGTCGTACATGAGCTGATAGCCGAAGAGGCACGTAGCACTGAGTTGTCTATAATCCATGTATGATGAGATTGAATAGAATAACTGTTTTATTCTATCCACATTCGCTTGATTTTGAGAAACAGAGCATTTTTATTTTTATTTTTTGCAAATTCGATAAAAAAAACTTCATCCAAAACGTCTAACAAAATAATTTCCACTTAACCGTGGGTGGTAGAAATGGGCAACTGGACTTGCTTGAAAATTCTTGAAAATGTTTCACCTCTCGTCCAAAAGGCTTCCTCAGTTCTGTCTGACTATTAGTCAGACAGAACTGAGGAAGCCTTTTGGACGAGAGGTGAAACGTTTTCAAGAATTTTCAAGCAAGTCCAGTTGCCCATTTCTACCACCCACAGTTTACTATGATCTGGATGATTGAGAATCTTCACAGACATTTCCACTTAACAAACCAGTGAAATGACAGTAGCAATTTGTGAAAAATGCTATGATAATAATAATTCTTGACAAACAAAAAAGATACGTTCTTACCATCAAATACTTTCATTCCATATTTTGTTGCTTTTTTTTGTATTTTGGGAGGTTTTGTTTTCGAGTAGAGTTTTTATTTCATCCTTGGTTGGTTCAGCAAAACACTCCGCCATTTTGTTTTTCTCTACTCATGGTATAAGAGCTGATAGCCTAGTAGTCGGGTAGCCAATCAGAGTGCGCGATTGCTCATATCCAGTGAATATGGCTGGAATAGTTATCTTTATTTCAGGTTTCAGGGGCGGCACGGTGGTGTAGTGGTTAGCGCTGTCGCCTCACAGCAAGAAGGTCCGGGTTCGAGCCCCGTGGCCGGCGAGGGCCTTTCTGTGTGGAGTTTGCATGTTCTCCCCGTGTCCGCGTGGGTTTCCTCCGGGTGCTCCGGTTTCCCCCACAGTCCAAAGACATGCAGGTTAGGTTAACTGGTGACTCTAAATTGACCGTAGGTGTGAATGTGAGTGTGAATGGTTGTCTGTGTCTATGTGTCAGCCCTGTGATGACCTGGCGACTTGTCCAGGGTGTACCCCGCCTTTCGCCCGTAGTCAGCTGGGATAGGCTCCAGCTTGCCTGCGACCCTGTAGAACAGGATAAAGCGGCTACAGATAATGAGATGAGATGAGATTTCAGGTTTCACTAAATCAGGCTTTTGGCTTGTACAGACTACATTATATCCTCACACAAACTCTTGAGAACCCAGAACAAACCCACAGCAACTCTAGGAGAACATACAATCTTTGGACCAAACCACTTATCCTGGATTTATGAGGCACGAGTACTACCTGCAGCACCATCATGATACTTTGAGACTGTATATTTAACCAGATTCAGATGCTGGTGCCCCATGTGAGGAGCAGCATCTACGATGGGTACTGTACATTAGAATCCCTTCCTGCATCTTGGTTTCAGCAGAGAACATTTCAAACAAAGACAATGGATTTGAGTTTCACTCAATTTCACACAAAATTTTAATAAATGGTTGAGAGACTAATCCCAGCCCTAACCTTAACCATAATGGTTGTATCTTTTTACATGACGTGAGTTGTGTCAACTGCTAGAATGTTATAATGCGCGGGTGAGATAATGTTGTTCGTAGCAAATGAATGTTTTTGTCAGAGACATGCAAGTATAATAATCTAATTACTATAATAGCAAAGTCAGTCATGTGAGGCACATTTGCCAAAACCCAGCTTAAGAATGGTAATTATTACGTAGTTTTCTAAATCATAGTGATTAGTTATTTAACCTTGATGCAACTCATTGAAGTTAATGTAGCATACCTGTATATTCATGTACATATACAGCATGAGTAAATATTGCCATGTACTCTATGATGCACGTAAATATAATATTTTTACACACCTACAACACCCAAAATGCACACTCACACATACTGGAGAGTATTGGTGTGCAAATTCCAGTCTGCCTTCCTCATTCCTCTCCCTTACGTTTCCCATGTGTCACCAGAGCCATCCAAGACATGTTCAGACATTTTCCATTTCCTGTTCCTTTGTTCCCTAGACACCTCAGAAATAGCTCACATTATCTGCTGAACATTTTCAAAATAGCATTTTGAAATGTCAGGGACAGTGAAGTTCCTCTGTGTATCCTGAAATAGCCTGGAGAGAATTCATGGTATTTTAGAAGTGATTTTAGTTCTTGCTCCTTACCCAATTCAAATATCTTTCATAATGCTATTTTTTAAAATATCTTTAAGCTACTGGAAAGTAATGGAAACAGTGATGTTGTACTGGAAATGTTATAGAGGTTCCTGTGCCAGCAGGGATGGCAAAGACGTAGTAGCCTCTAATTAGGACAAACTTGCATTGGCTGGAATATTTTATTTGTTTCTTGTTTAAAAGGACTGGCCAATGACGTAATTGTACTGGCTTCATACAGTGGTTGATTTATGGTTTCTAGGGTGAGTCCACAGTTGGTGTGCCAGTTGTGTCCAAATTATATTACATTTACACTCTCAGAAAATAAAGTACCTTGTTGTACCTTTAGGGGTACGATGGCTTGTCACTGGGGCAGTACCCTCTAAGGTACTTATTTGTACCCTTTATAAACTTGTTGTGATTATATATGTACCTTCTGTACCTTGAGGACCAATAATGAGCCCTAGAGGGTAACATTAGTGTTGATTGTACCTTGGGGGACAGAAATGGACTCCTATTGTAGCCCTATTTCTGACAGTGTACAAATATGGATGTAAAGTAAAGGTAAAAGATATTTTAAACATAGGTATGTGTACACGGTGCATGTTTCAGATAAATGAGATGCATAAATTGTAGTAACGTCCATGTCTGACTAAAGTCAAGTCAAGTCAAGTTTATCTGTATAGCACTTTTAATAACAGACATTGCTGCAAAGCAGCTTTACAGAAGAAGAAGAAACCTTTAGTTGTCACATGCACACTTCAAGCACAGTGAAATTCATCCTCTGCATTTAACCCATCTGAAGCAGTGAACACACGCACACACCCAGAGCAGTGGACAGCCACACCAGAGCGCCCGGGGAGCAGTCAGGGGTTCGGTACCTTGCTCAAGGGCACCTCAGCCCAAGGCCGCCCCACGTCAACCTAACTGCATGTCTTTGGATTGTGGGGGAAACTGGATCACCCGGAGGAAACCCACACAGACACGAGGAGAACATGCAAACTCCGCAGAGAAAGGCCCTCGCCGGCCACTGGGTTCAAACCCGGAACCTTCTTGCTGTGAGGCGACCGTGCTAACCAAGACTTTAAACATGAGCCAATTTTATCTCTAATTTATCCCCAATGAGCAAACCTGTGGTGACGGTGGCAAGGAAAAACTCCCTCAGACAACATGAGGAAGAAACCTTGAGAGGAACCAGACTCAAAACGGAACCCAGCTTCATCTGGGTAATAACAGATAGCATGATTATAAAAAACTTGCTTCTATAACTGTGTCCTATATAGTCACAAAGTATAACTGTGTAACCAGGAAATTCATTGTAGTTTTAACAAGAAGTCTGTTTTGTTGAAGTTATCAACTGTTCATTGGTGGAAACTCGAGTTCAAAGCTGTTCATGACAACTGCAGTCCTAAAGTTATCATGTCAGTTGTAATCCTCAGTTATAAATGTATCACTGTAAATGTCCAGCGCCATCTTCCAAGTGTGACTTTCGAATGTCCGTATGGGGCCGTCCTACACAGGAGCAATGAGATGAGACGCCAGCCAGACGTAGGGCATCAGGATGGATCAGGCGAGTCCAAGGAGCAGAAGAGGTCAGCATCTTACTGGTGTCTCAGGATCGACATGTAACTCAGAGAGGGACAGACAGAGAGAAGAGATCGGGGGGACAGACACAGGTTGTTAGGTATGATCACTGTCACCTAAAGAGTAAGAACAGGATACATTTTGCACTGAGTGCAAGCAGGGCAAGACTAAAACGAGTCTATAAGTTTTATTTCTTGAATTTGCTGTCTTCGTTTCTATCTCGTTATTTAATGTCATTGAGGTGAGGTTAGCCAACATGGAGGTGCAGGAGGTAATGTTGCCATCTCAGCTCCACATCCCTGAATTCATTCCTGAGCCTGAGTTACTGTCTGTGGGCAGTTCAGTATGTTCTCACTGTGTTGATGTGGACTTCATCTGGGTCCTTTATCTTCCCCTACTTCCTAAAGCATGCCAGGTGGTCAGGTGGTGGAATGGCTGTGCTAAATTGCTCCTAGATGTGTGTGTGTGTGTGTGTGTGTGTGTGTGTGTGTGTGTGTGTGTGTGTGTGTGTGTGTGTACATGCGTGCACACTTGGTGCTCTGGAATGGACTGGCGTTCCATCCAGGGTGTATTCCCATTTTACGCCCAGTGTTCCTAGGATAGACTCCAGCTCTACTAAAACCCTGACCAGCATAAAGGATGAAGATGACAGAATGAATGAATTATGTGGGGTTATTGATAATGCAGAAATGTCAATAAAGCTTTCTCTATTTCTGTCTTTTCTTAATTGAGCTTGATGCTGTACCCTGATGCTCTCAGTCATTTTGAGACAGAGAAAGAGCCTCTGGAGTGGGAGGACAGGAATGAAGAAGTACATCAAAGAGGAAAGGAGTACATGAAAAAGAAAGGAGTGTAGGAGTAGTTGAAGATAAAGAAGGGGTACAGAGATGGAGAGTAGGATGGTGAGGGTGGGAAAATGTGAAGAGCAGGGGACAGGCACTTTGAATACAGATTCAAGAACAAGGAAAAGGAGATAAAAGAAAAATGAGAGGAGAACATAGACACGAGAGAGAGAGAGAGAGAGAAAGATGCACAAGCGCAGTCATTAGTGCTGCCAGATTGGCCATTTTATTGCCTAATTGGGCTAACCAAAATGAGCTGATATAACATCTTAGAAATAATTTTATTACTGTTTTGGCTGGTTATACTAAATATTTATCCATTACTGGGCCTAAAAATGCTTATTCCAATCTGGCAGCTTGCCACTCAATCAGTTAAGAAGAAACCTTTATTTGTCACATGCACACTTCAAGCACAGTGAAATTCATCCTCTGCATTTAACCCATCTGGGGCAGTGAACTCATGCACACACACACCCAGAGCAGTGGGCAGCCACACCAGAGCACCCAGGGAGCAGTCAGGGGTTAGGTACCCTGTTCAAGGGCACCTCAGCCCAAGGCCGCCCCACGTCAACCTAACTGCATGTCTTTGGATTGTGGGGGAAACCGGAGCCCCCAGAGGAAACCCACGCAGACACAGGGAGAACGTGCAAACTCCACACAGAAAGGCCCTCGCCGGCCGCTGGGTTTGAACCTGGAACCTTCTTGCTGTGAGGCGACCGTGCTAGCCACTACACCACCGTTACTAAGTCAGTTAGGATCTGAGAGCTCACATGCTTCTGAAGGACAATCAAATATGTTCTCACACATGTTATTTAGGGCGGCACGGTGGTGTAGTGGTTAGCGCCATCGCCTCACAGCAAGAAGGTCCTGGGTTCGAGCCCCGGGGCCGGCGAGGGCCTTTCTGTGTGGAGTTTGCATGTTCTCCCCGTGTCCACGTGGGTTTCCTCCGGGTGCTCCGGTTTCCCCCACAGTCCAAAGACATGCAGGTTAGGTTAACTGGTGACTCTAAATTGACCGTAGGTGTGAATGTGAGTGTGAATGGTTGTCTGTGTCTATGTGTCAGCCCTGTGATGACCTGGCAACTTGTCCAGGGTGTATCCCACCTTTCGCCCGTAGTCAGCTGGGATAGGCTCCAGCTTGCCTGCGACCCTGTAGAACAGGATAAAGCGGCTACAGATAATGAGATGAGATGAGACATGTTATTTATACTTAGCAATGGCAAGTGGATACTTGATGGACCACAGCTGTTACATTCAATAGAATTAAGCAGAAATTGTTGAACTTGAACCCTGCGGATTTAGTGGAGCAAGTTCATCTTCTGGCGTGTAGGAAGTGGGAAGAAACTGGAGAACCCAAAGGAAACTCACATGGACACTGAGAGAATATGTGCAACTCTACATATTCCTCAGCAGGAACCTGAACTGTGCCACAGTGGTGGGTAGATATAACGCAAGTATCTTCAAACACTGTCTCACAGTGCAGGGAACTTCTATTGTGTTTCGGCATTTGGCAGCCTGATTGGCTGGCATTTATTTTATACATCATTTTGTACTTTCTCCAAAATTGGTGTTTTTGTTTTTTCATAAAGAGCCAGTGAAGTTTAGAGGACATACTGTAAGGACTTGTTGACATCATTACTATAGTCACAACTGCTTCCTCCTTTTCTTGGGAACTCCACAGGATCCACTTGGGAGTTACATAACCAGAGGACAGCAGAGTGAAATGATTATGGTTTTTGTTTTTCAGCCACAGACTGAAAGAGAGGTTCCCAAAACTTCTGCACATTTTACGATAAGGATCAACTACATCTCTATATTTAGACTTGATTTAACTTTACTGTAAGAGAGGGGGAAACAACTATATCATGTTAAATTTGGGTGAAATTCATCCTTATATGCTTGACTGCAAAATGCTGAACTTATTTACTCCTAGTTCCTGTTGCATTGTTCACTCATGCTCTCACTTGCAGTAAACACTTGACCCTGGACAGGGTGGTTGTAAATCAAGAGCCTATCCCGGTAACACAGGGGCATTGTCTCTATGAAATATTTCACAACCTTTTAACCCCTTAAATCCTGATGGGCCCAGACTTACATTCCTTAATCTCAGGACTAAATGTTTTTCATAACTGTTTCACTGTAGCTCCTGAATAATTTATAGGAAATACTGAATAATATGCTTTAAGGTAAACAAATGAAAAATGAGAAAGAGAAGGTCAGAGAAACCCTACTCATACCTGCAGTGTGAGGTTCAAGAAGAATAACCCTCACAGTGTGCACCCAGTTGAACTTGATCCAATCGCACAAAGCGGTGAATGCTAGCACTTAAACTCTCACCTGTGCTTAGATTAATGGCACTCCAGTTGACTGTGAGAATTGAAAAAAAAAACTAAACTACACTCTCAGAAAATAAAGTACATTATTGTACCTTTGGGGTACAATGGCTTGTCACTGGAGCAGTACTCTCTAAGGTACTTATTTGTACACCTTATACACTGCTTGGGAACATATATGTACCTTTTTGGCTCTAAACAGGTACACATAGTTTGAGGTCCAATAATGAGCTATAGGGGGTACGTTAGTGTAATTCGTACCTTGGGGGACAGAAATGGACTCCTACTGTACCCCTGCTTCTGACAGTATACAGTGTCTGTTCGATGAAAACGCTCCACTGAAACACTTCAGTATCAGTTTTGCTAGTTGATCAACAAAAATGAGGAAGTTTGGAGATTGGGAAGCTTGAGAGATTTGGGGGATCTTTATCTAGTATAATACTTTTGTACAATGCTGTAGGTAATGGTGGCACAACATTGGTACCTCACAGTTCCAAGGACCCTGGTTTGATCTTGAGTTCGGTTAACTGTCTGGGTGGTTATTTGGTTTACTCCTATCTCCTGAAAACATGGCAGTAGGTGGACTGGTGGGTGTAAATTGGTGCAGGTGAATGTATGTGCAATGGTGTCCCATCTGGAAGGTATTCTTGGGACAGGCTTCAGTTCCACTGAGAATAAAGAGCTTACTGAAGATAGAAAAATAATTTTAGCATTCTTATGTACATTTTGTATCAAATAAGCTGCACAGGCAATGCAGAAGGGTAGGGGCGGGGATCTCAAACACATGACTCATGGTACGCCAAAGGTGGTACCAGCTGTGCTGACTCTGTCCATAGCTTGCAGTCATGTGCTTCTTCCCAGCCTTATCTGGCATTATTAATCAGTGGATGATTGATATTATCTATCCAGGCTGCAAATAGACACATGACACTTAGTCATCAACAAATTCTCTCTCACACACACACACCCATTAAACCCACACACCCTCATATATATCCACACATGCCTCTCAGGGACTCTGTGGAATTCTTCATTTCCTCTCACCTACTTCCTTCTCCAACTGCACCAGTGTTTCATCAGACGTTTCAAACTCTCTAGTTGACAGTTTTGACATTTTCTGTTCTGTTTTGAAAGACTTGGAAACAGACAAAGCCGTCTACTTGACGACAGTACGAGAAAATTTCGACAGCTCACTCGAAACCATGTAAACTAGAAAAGATAATATTGTCAGCATTGTTTTATATATATATATATATATATATATATATATATATATATATATATATATATATATATATAAGTGCATCTCAAAAAATTAGAATACCATGGAAAAGTTCCTTTTTTTAATAATTTAATTCAAAAAGGCAAACTTTCATATATTCTATATTCATTACATGTAAAGTGAAATATTTAAAGCCTTTTTTGTTTTAATTTTGATGATTATGGCTTATAGCTCATGAAAATCAGAAATCCAGTATCTCAAATTATTAGAATATTCCCTAAGATCAATCAAAAAAAGGATTTACAATACAGAAATGTGTCCAACTTCTGAAAAGTATATTCATTTATACACTCAATACTTGGTTGGGGCTCCTTTACCATGAATTACTGTATCAATGCGGTGTGGCATGGAGGTGATCAGTCTGTGGCACTGCTGAGGTGTTATTGAAGCCCAGGTTGCTTTGATAGTGGCCTTCAGCGTATCTGTATTTTTGGGTCGGATGTTTCTCATCTTCCTCTTGACAATACCCCATAGATTCTCTATGGGGTTCAGGTCAGGCAAGTTGGCTGGCCAATCAAACACAGTAATATCATGGTCAGCAAACCATTTGGTAGTAGTTTTGGCACTGTGGGTAGGTGCTAAGTCCTGCTGGAAAAGGAAATCAGCATCTCCAAAAAGCTCATCAGCAGATGGAAGCATGAAGTGCTCTAAAATCTCCTGGTAGATGGCTGTGTTGACTTTGGACTTGATAAAATACAGTGGACCAACACCAGCAGATGACATGGCACCCCAAATCATCACAGACTGTGGAAACTTCACACTGGGTTTCAAACACCTTGGATTCTGTGCCTCTCCACTCTTCCTCCAGACTCTAGAACCATGATTTCCAAATTAAATGCAAAATGTACTTTCATCTGAAAAGAGGACTTTGGACCACTGAGCAACAGTCCATTTATTTCTCTCCTTAGCCCAGATAAGACACTTCTGACATTGTCTCTGGCTCAGGAGTAGCTTGATATTAGGAATGCAAAAGTTGTATCCACTTTCTTGAAGATGTCTGTTCGTGATGGGTCTTGATACACTGACACCAGCCTCAGTCCACTCCTTGTGAAACTCTCCCAAGTTCTTGAATCAACTTTTCTTGACAACCCTCTCAAGACTGCAGCCATCCCTGTTACTTGTGCACCTTTTCCAGCCACCCTTTTCAGCAATGACCTTTTGTGGCTTACCCTCCTTGTGGAGGGCGTCAGTGATCATCTTCTGGACAACAGTCAAGTCAGCAGTCTTCCCCATGATTGTGGTTGTGTGTACTGAACTAGACCGAGAGATACACTGTGTTCATACTGTTTTACTCAAACTCTAAATGAAATATTCTAATATTTTTGTCCAGATAAACAGACGAGGACCCAAGAGCGCAAGTTAAATGTTGAGTTTTATTGATAGCAGGGGAAAGGGAGTTAGGAGGATGTGCATGTGTGAAGTTCAGTGGCCGGAAGACTGAGAGGCAGGGATGGCTGGTGGGAGCATGGTGGTGACGTCTGCAGTCTCCCATCCAAGTACTAACCAAGTTTGGCCCTGCTTAGCTTCTGAGATCAGACAGAATCAGGCATTGTCAGAGTAGCATGGCTGTAAGCTGACAGCACTTGGGTTTCAGGCAGTCTCCCAGCAAGCAGTCCCTCAGCAGACAGACAGGACAGCACAACAGGCAGGAGTTAGGGAACAGGCTGGAACACAGTGTCACAGATCAGGTAGCAAGATTAGGGACAGAAATGCAGGGTCAGGTTACCAGGACTGAAGCATTGACAGAGTCAATGCCTTGAAGACAATCTGACACTGAAGCTTGGGAGGACTGCAGTTTAAATACCCACAGAGGAGGAGCAGGTGATAGGCAACAGCCAATGACAGCTACTGAAAGTTAATAAGAGGAGGAGTATGCGGGCGTGGCAGGTAATACTGAGTGGAGAGGAGTGGAATTGTTACCTGAAGAGAGGAAAATCACAGGTAGGACCATGACAATTTTGAGATGGTTTTTTTTTATGTTTTTGTACTGTATGCCATACTGATTAAAATTAAAATAGAAAAATGCTTGAAACATTTTAGTTTGTGTAATGAGTCTATAATATATAACATTTTCACTTTCTTAAATAACTGATGGAAAACATTGAACTTTTTCACAATATTCTAATTTGTTGAGATGCATTAGTGTGTGTGTGTGTATGTATGTATGTATATATATATATATATATATATATATATATATATATATATATATATTGCAAGTTTGCAATCACAAATCATGATCACGAAGCAAAAAATAGGAAGCCATGGTCTAATGGTTAGAGAAGCAGCTTTGGGGCCAAGAGGTCAGTGGTTTGATTTCCTGGACCAGCAGGAATGGCTGAACTGCCCTTGAGCAAGGCACCTAATCCTGAACTGCTGATCTGGGTATGTTGTACAAGCATCTAATGTAAAAAGCACAAAGTCACAGAAGATTTTTTTTTCTTGTATTATTTTCCATATTTTGGAATAATGCTGCATCCATGACACCAAAACTATGGAATAATAAATGTTAAGTAGTGATCAGAATCAAAACTGCTTTATATCTGAGATTTTTCTTTATTTCTGCACACTTCTCCCTCTCTCCCTCCCTCCCTCTCTCTCTTTTCCTGTCCATTCTGTATTTTTTATGCTCCCTCACTCTCACTCACTTTCTCTCTCTTGTTTCTGTATTTTAATCTCTCTCTCTCTCTCTCTCTCTGTCAGAGATTAACACTTCCTTACAGTATGACTTTATTCTGCTTCCTCTACATGAAGCGCGTTGACTTTATGCAAATGTTTTCTGAGAAAACAGGACATTGGCACACTGGCATTTTGAGAATTGGGCATGCTACTTTCTTTCTCAAACACATTCACACAGACATGTATGTACAAACACGTGTACACACACATGCATGCAAAAGCTTGCTCAACTGTCATGGACAAACCACTCATTCACACACCTTTTCTTTCTTGTATACAGTCAGACATTTAAAAAGAAAAAAGAAAAAAAAAAAACTTGTGTGCACATGTGTGTGTGTGTGCCCATCCCTCCATGTATCATTATGACACACAATGCGTGATGGGGCAAGGAAACACTTCCTCCCTCATTCTGACTCTGCTGGACATCCCACGTTTAGGCATAAACACTGCTCATCTTTTCAGGAACACACATGCACACACATAATTACTCACGTTACCCACACATATACATTAACCAGCGTGCATTCACACATTCCTACTCCTTTCTTTAATGTCTGCTCTAACTGGCCTTTAATGGTGTAGCTCATCGAGGACGCAGATGTTTTATCTGGTTCACACTTGCCGGAATCACACCTCTTTTTTTTTTTTTAATCACAAATCATTCTCGGAAATTCATCAGCTGTCATTTACCTATAACTCTCTTGGATATGAGTGTAGTGCAGCAACAAATTTATATGCTTCCCAAAACATGCCATGACAAATAAAGATTTCTTTGTAAGTCATTTGTGGATTCTGAGAAATAAACTTTTTTTTTTGCCAAGTCATCCTCTACATCCTGAATATCCAACCCACACAAGTTTCACACAGCCCTTCCCCCCACTGCCCTACTTATTTTAATATTCATGTTATGAATTGTCGCCCATAGTCAGCTGGGATAGGATCCAGCTTGCCTGCGACCCTGTACACGATAAGCGGCTACAGATAATGGATGGATGGATGTTATGAATTGTATTTATTATTTATGTAGGTTTATTATAGGCCTAAAGAGTATGGCAGAAAAAGGCTTCTCATTTCCACAGATCTAACTGGTCTTGATCATTCATGATAATGGTATTATTTATTTTTAACTCATACAAAAAGTCCTTACATTCATTCATAATTCTTGCCAATAAAAGTATTCTTCAAAGGTTCTTTATTCGTCACATGCACGCTTCAAGCACGTTGAAATTCATCCTCTGCATTTAACCCATCTGAAGCAGTGAACACACACACACCCAGAGCAGTGGGCAGCCCAGAGCACCCAGGGGTTCAGTACCTTGCTCAAGGGCACCTCGGCCCAAGGCCGCCCCACATCAACCTAACTGCATGTCTTTGGACTGTGGGGGAAACCGGAGCACCAAGAGGAAACCCACGCAGACACGAGGAGAACATGCAAACTTCACACAGAAAGGCCCTCGCCGGCCTCAAACCCGGAACCTTCTTGCTGTGAGGCGACCGTGCTAACCACTACATCACCGTGCCGTCAAGTATGCAAATAATACAACTGAATAGCAGTAACAGTTATCTTTTAATACTTAACCATGAGTGATTCATGGTTCGTGGTTTTTAATAAGATACCTCATTTTAAAGTGAATATGTTTTGTTTCACACTAGTGCTTCATGGGACAATTTTTTGATTCATGCCACAGACTCTGAACAGATGAGCTATATTAGTATTGAACTTGATGGAAAGATTAAATACATACATCTCTGTCTAATGTCTTTAAACTGTCTGTTTTGGTTATAAATCAGCCATTTTGTAAGGGTAAATCTCATCTCATTATCTGTAGCCGCTTTATCCTGTTCTACAGGGTTGCAGGCAAGCTGGAGCCTATCCCAGCTTGGCAGGGTACACCTTGGACAAGTCGCCAGGTCATCACAGGGCTGACACATAGACAACCATTCACACTCACATTCACACCTATGGTCAATTTAGAGTCACCAGTTAACCTAACCTGCATGTCTTTGGACTGTGGGGGAAACCGGAGCACCCGGAGGAAACCCACACGGACACGGGGAGAACATGCAAACTCCGCACCGAAAGGCCCTCGCCGGCCACAGGGCTCAAACCCGGACCTTCTTGCTGTGAGGCGACAGTGCTAACCACCATGCCACCCGTAAGGGTAAATGAAATTTTAAAAATTCTACGAAACTCTATGAAAAATTCCCTTTGCTAAAGAGCTGCCTTCAGGTTTTTATGTAAATTCAGGTTTATGTAAATTCATGTGGCTGGTCACATGACAGAAGATCTGCAACAGAAGCTGTGGTGGTTTGTATTTTGAAAACTACAGTTGTTGAATTACGTTTATACATTAGTTGGATCTGCTACAATTTTTTTCCAATTGACCTGGCGACTTGTCCAGGGTGTACCCCGCCTTTCGCCCGTAGTCAGCTGGGATGGGCTCCAGCTTGCCTGCGACCCTGTAGAACAGGATAAAGCGGCTACAGATAATGAGATGAGGTGAGATGTTCGGTTCAACCTGATGGGGTATTGTTGGATCAATACCCCACATGCTAGGACTTTCTCGAGAGAAGCTTATGAAATCCTTAGAAACTGTTCTGCAAACAATAATAATTAATCATCTCATCTCATTATCTCTAGCCGCTTTATCCTTCTACAGAGTTGCAGGCAAGCTGGAGCCTATCCCAGCTGACTACGGGCGAAAGGCGGGGTACACCCTGGACAAGTCGCCAGGTCATCACAGGGCTGACACATGGACACAGACAACCATTCACACTCACACCTACGGTCAATTTAGAGTCACCAGTTAACCTAACCTGCATGTCTTTGGACTGTGGGGGAAACCGGAGCACCCGGAGGAAACCCACGCGGACACGGGGAGAACATGCAAACTCCGCACCGAAAGGCCCTCGCCGGCCACAGGGCTCAAACCCGGACCTTCTTGCTGTGAGGCGACAGTGCTAACCACCATGCCACCCGTAAGGGTAAATGAAATTTTAAAAATAATTCTACGAAACTCTATGAAAAATTCCCTTTGCTAAAGAGCTGCCTTCATGTGGCTGGTCACATGACAGAAGATCTGCAACAGAAGCTGTGGTGGTTTGTATTTTGAGAACTACAGTTGTTGAATTATGTTTATACATTGATCGGATCTGCTACAATTTTTTTCCAATTGTTCAGTTCAACCTGATGGGGTATTGTTGGATCAATACCCCACATGCTAGGACTTTCTCGAGAGAAGCCTATGAAATCCTTAGAAACTGTTCTGCAAACAACAATAATAATTAATAATCTCATCTCATCTCATTATCTCTAGCCGCTTTATCCTGTTCTACAGGGTCGCAGGCAAGCTGGAGCCTATCCCAGCTGACTGTGGGCGAGAGGCAGGGTACACCCTGGACAAGTTGCCAGGTCATCACAGGGCTGATATGTAGAGACAAACGACCATACACAGTCACATCTACAGTCAATTTAGAGCCACCAGTTAGCCTAACCTGCATGTCTTTGGACTGTGGGGGAAACCCACACAGACAACATGCAAACTCCACACAGAAAGGCCCCTGTCAGCCACTGGGCTCGAACCCAGAACCTTCTTGCTGTGAGGTGACAGTGCTAACTACTGTGCCACCCTAATTAGTAATCTAGTTTAACTTTATCAGTATAATTCCCATTAGTATCTTAGTGCTTTCATTATTATTATTAATTTGTTTATTGCTACACAGTCCTTTTTCCCCCCTCATTATACTATCACTGTTACATTTACATTTTGTTTATCAATTAAGTAATCATATCGTTTAATCCTTCCACTTTGTCTCAGATAATTTTTCCTCTATTAGTATCATAGTATTGCTCAAGTTTTAAATTTGACTTATTTTTCATATATCTCCAATATTTAGTATCATAAGTATTTTTTTTTTTGTATCTCAGGCTTGTATCTTATATCTTTTATATTTAGTATTATAAGTTTAACAATTAGTATTTAGGATTTTTAACATTAGTAGAGTATGTATATTTAGCCTTTATATCAGGTGAAGAGCCACATTTGTGGAAACTCTGCTATTAAACCTATTACTACTACTTACTACTGCTCCAACATTGATGGGTTAAAGGAAAGAAAAGAAAGCACAACTTTATTCATCACACACTTGTGAAATTCCTCTCTGCATTTAACCCATCTGAAGCAGTGAACACACACATGCACACACACGTAAGCAATGAGCACACACACACATATCCAGAGCAGTGGGCAGCCATGCTAACAGCACCCGGGGAGCAGTTGGGAGTTAGGTGCCTAGCTCAAGGGCACCTCAGCCCAAGGCCGTCCCATATTAACCTAACCTGCATGTCTTTGGACTGTGGGGGAAACCGGAGCACCCGGAGGAAACCCACACAGACACGGGGAGAACATGCAAACTCCACACAGAAAGGCCCTTGCCGGCTGCTGGGTTTGAACCCAGACCCTTCTTGCTGTGAGGCAACTGTGCTAACCACTACACCACCGTGCCAGGAGAACTGAAGGCAATTATTTATCTCAATTTTATTAAATATAAGAACGCATTTCTGATAGCTACTTTGTCACTGCTATAGCAAGTTATGAGTGTTTGAAATATGCTCTGTAATATCAGTCCATATGTCAAAGCAATGGCCGTAAACGAGATTCGTCGAGACCTGTGCGAGACATCGTAGGACGGAAGTAAAACATACAGCAGAAATCAAAGTGACCAACATCTGCCAATGTTGTCAAAAGATGTGCACGCCCTCTTTCGAATGCTGATGTAATCAAGCCGGAAGTTGTGTTTGTTTTGATAGCAATCAGGAAAGTTTGAAAAAAGTAGGCAGTAATCGTCATTTAAACTCGTTTTTGTGCAATATTTCGTTTGGAAAACAGTTTTCAAAATGGCGGCACTGACACCTGGCTGAAACTTCACATTTCAAAGTCTCGCACAAATCTCGTGAAGATCGTGCGGATAAGTGATGCCTGCCGTGGACCAAACGAACTAAATTCAACATGGCTAAAAACCAAATAGGCCGATAAGTATAATATTTAATTGCAATTAGTTGCCAATTTGAGTCACGATATAAGGTTACTAAAACCGAAAATGTAATTGAATAACACGTTAATTAAGAAATAAAGCAAGTTTTAAAATGACTTCAGTTCTCCTTTAAAGCTCTGGGTTAATGATCAAAGGGTCAGGGTTTAAGTTGCCCTTGGGTAAGACCTTATTGGTGGCATGATGGTGCAGTGGTTAGGACTGCTGGTCGACCGTGAGTTTGCATGTTTTCCCTGTGGGTTTATTCCGGATACTCTAAATCGCCCATAGGTATGAATGTGAGTGTGAAATGCTGCTTGTCTCTGTGTTAGCCCTGTAATAGACTGACATCCTATCCAGGGTGTACCATACCTCTTGTCCAAAGTCAGCTGGGATTGGTTCCAGTTCACCTGCGACTGGTATAGTAGATTTGTAATGTACTTTTATTATCTAATTGATATATAGACAAAAAATGGCATGTTGAAAGAAAACCACTTACTGCATCTCAAAAAACATAATATATTATACTATCTTACACTAGGCTCCAGCTTGCCTGCGACCCTGTACAGGACAAGCAGCTACAGATAGTGGATGGATGGATATTCTTACACTACAGTACTTATGTGGGGTGGCATGGTGGTGTAGTGGTTAGCACTCAGTGCGTTTACATGCACATAGAGAGAATCGAATTTCTGCCGTTGCTCGACTGAAATCGAAGTTCAAAATGCCATGTATACACCTTAATTTGGCTGAAATTGAACCGAACTTGATTTCTCGGAATCGAGCTACACAACCTAGATTATGCGATTTCTGCCGAGCTACTTAGTGCATGTAAACCCTATCGAGCTACGTATTCGAGCTACTTACTTCAGCACTGCCCCTTCCGGAAGTGACGAGTGACGAGACCACAAGCGGGAAACACAACAGCCTCGGTCGGCATGACAACGGCATGAATCTTTTCTTTTTGTGGCATTGTTTGCACTGTTAAAATTTAGCTCACTTACTGTATCACCAAATACATCTGTACAGCTGTTGCATAGCTGTGAATTGTGTACATAAACAAGTCATTGTATTTGTGTGTGTGTGTATATATATATATATATATATGTCCAACATCTGAAGAATGTCAATAAAAACAAAACAATTGAACTTTTTGTGTTTATTAAGACATAAGTTAAATTGTAAGCAAAAAATGGACTTTAGAAAAATATACAATTGTGCAAAATAAGTTGTCTTACAAAACAGTGGTCTGCGCAGGACAGTTTGTAGCCATACAGTCTGTTAGAGCAAGCCTAACACAGCTTGAGCACAGAACTTGTGAACACGGAACTGCCAGTGTTGCCAGATTGGGCAGGTTTAAGTGCATTTTGGTGGATTTGAACATGTTTTGGGCTGGAAAACGTCAGCAGTATCTGGCAACACTGCTGATAACTTTGTTTATACTCTTGAATAGCTCTTCTTCATGACGACAACCGGAAGTGTACCAACACGATGGGGCGTGTAGCGCCACCTGTGGCTCGGGTGCACAATGTACCTCACACACAATAGCTCGATTTCCTTGTGTGCATGTAGGATTGGATTTCTCTGGCACCCCTGCTGGGACCCTTAGCTCGATTACCGACAGTAGCTCGATTTGGATGTGCATGTAAACGCACTGACTGTCACCTCACAGCAAGAAGGTTCTGGATTCGAGCCCAGTGACCGATGGGGGCCTTTCTGTGTGGAGTTTGCATGTTCTCTGCGTGTGTGGGGGGGTTTCCTCTGGGTGCTCCAGTTTCCCCCCACAGTCCAAAGACATGCGGTTAGGTTAAATGGCTATTCTAAATTGCCCATAGGTGTTAGTGTGTGTGTGTGTGTGTGTGTGTGTGAATGGTTGCAGGATGCAACCTGCAGAGGGTCCCATCATCCCTACTCTCTGTGTTGTCATGCAACAAGATCGTCCCAGGCCAAGCAGTGTGGATCAACGTTGGGAACTGATCACCTCTCCAAAACAAATTCTCAGCAAAAGG
Source organism: Neoarius graeffei (assembly GCF_027579695.1). NCBI lineage: Eukaryota > Metazoa > Chordata > Actinopteri > Siluriformes > Ariidae > Neoarius > Neoarius graeffei. Next base: position 49,865,388 of record NC_083591.1, on the reverse strand, counting down.
CTCCAAGTTCATGGACCCAGTGCCTTGATCTTGGAAAAGGATAATCGACCTCGAGCTACGCCAAGGATGGGTGGATGGATGGAGTACTTATGTATTTGCTTGTGTGTAGTCTCTGGAATATTGTCGAGTTCTCAGATTGAATGCTAACCTTTACCTCACAGTACCTACAGTGCTTGATAACAAAAACACTCTCACTTGCTGGTTTCTGTCAGTATGGAAAAGTGGAAGCTAATGTTATTTAGTCCTCTATGCTCACTATGATAGCTACCTATCTAAACAGAGCTCCATGGATATTGTAGCTAGAGATGTTGAACTTGCATGCTCTTTGGTAGATAATACGGTCCCTTCCAAAAGTATTGGACCGGCAATGCTAATTCTTTTGTTTACACACTGAATATATTTGGGTTTGAGAGTAAAAGATGAATATGAGACAATAGATCAGAATTTCAATTTCATTTCCTGATATTTACATCGAGACATGTGTGACAACTCTCTGAGGTTTAGGATACAGAGGAACTGGAAGCAGGCTTCAGAACAGGTGTGTTTATTATTTTTTCTCACTTTCCAGTGCAATTATTAAACCACACACACAGACACCACATGTGTTGGGGAACACAGCTCTCTCGTGCTCTCTCTCTCTCTCTCATTCCTGGCTATCTGAAAGACACACATCTCATCTCATCTTATTTTCTTCCACTTATCCAGTCGCGGAGGCAGCAGTCTGAGCATGGAAGCCCAAACTTCCCTCTCCCCAGACACCTCGGCCAGCTCCTCGGGAAGAACACCAAGGTGTTCCCAGGCTAGCTGAGAGACATAGTCCCTCCAGCATGTCCTGGGTCTTACCCGGGGCCTCCTCCCGGGGGGACATGCCTGGACCACCTCCCCAGGGAGGTGTCCAGGAGCCATCCGAAAGAGATGACCAAGCCACCTCAGCTGATTCCTCTCGATGTGGAGGAGCAGCGGCTCTACTCCGAGCTCCTCCCAAGTGACTGTGCTTCTCACCCTATCTCTAAGGGAGAGCCCAGCCACCCTGTGAAGGAAACTCATTTCGGCCGCTTGTATCCGCGATCTTGTTCTTTCGGTCATTACCCAAAGCTCATGTCCATAGGTGAGGGTCGGAACGTAGATCGACCGGTAAATTGAGAGCTTTGCCTTTTGGCTCAGCTCCTTCACCACAACGGACCGGTAAAGCGACCGCATCACTGCGGAGGCTGCACCGATCTGCCTGTCGATCTCACGCTCCATCCTTCCCTCACTTGTGAACAAGATCCCGAGATACTTAAACTCCTCCACTTGAGGCAGGACTTCTCCACCAACCTGAAGAGGGCAAGCCACCCTTTTCCGGTCGAGAACCATGGCCTCTGACTTGGAGGTGCTGATTCTCATCCCAGCCGCTTCACACTCAACTGCAAACCACCCCAGTGCATGCTGAAGGTCCTGGTTTGAAGAAGCCAACAGGACAACATCATCTGCAAAAAGCAGAGATGAAATCCTGTGGTTCCCAAACAGGATTCCCTCTGGCCCCTGGCTGCACCTAGAAATTCTGTCCATAAAAATTATGAAAAGAACCGGTGACAAAGGGCAGCCCTGCCAGAGTCCAACATGCACTGGGAACAGGTCTGACTTACTGCTGGCAATGCAAACCAGACTCCTGCTCCGTTCGTACAGGGACCAGACAGCCCTTAGCAAAGAACCCCGAACCCCATACTCCCGAAGCACCCCCCATAGGATACCATGAGGGACACGGTCGAATGCCTTCTCCAGATCCACAAAGCACATGTGGACTGGTTGGGCAAACTCCCATGAACCCTCGAGCACCCTATGAAGGGTATAGAGCTAGTCCAGTGTTCCATGACCAGGACGAAAACCGCAATATTCCTCCTGGATCCAAGGTTCAACTATTGGCTGAATTCTCCTCTCCAGTACCCTGGAGTAAACCTTCCCGGGGAGGCTGAGAAGTGTGATTCCCCTATAATTGGAGCACACTCTCCGGTCCCCTTTCTTAAAAAGAGGGACCACCACCCCGGTCTGCCACTCCAGAGGCACAGTCCCCAACCGCCACACGATGTTGCAGAGGTGTGTCAGCCAAGACAGCCCCAAAACATCCAGAGATTTAAGATACTCAGGGCGGATCTCATCCACCCCCGGTGCCTTGCCACCGAGGAGCTTGCAAACCACCTCAGTGACTTCGGCTTGTGTAATGGATGAGTCCACCTCTGAGTCATCAGCCTCCGCTTCCTCAATGGAAGATGTGATGGTGGGATTGAGGAGATCCTCGAAGTATTCCTTCCACCGCCTGAAAATATCCCCAGTTGAGGTCAACAGCTCCCCACCCGTAATGTAAACAGTGTTGGCAGAGTACTGCTTCCCCCTCCTGAGATGCCGGACGGTTTGTCAGAATTTCCTCAAGGCCAACCAATAGTCCATCTCCATGGCCTCACTAAACTCCTCCCAGTTCTGAGTTTTTGCCTCTGCAACTGCCCGAGCTGTGGCACGCCTGGCCTGCCAATACCCATCAGCTGCCTCAGGAATCCCGGAGGCCAACATGGCCCGATAAGACTCCTTCAGCTTGACAGCATCCCTTACTTCTGGTGTCCACCACCGGGTTCGGGGATTGTTGCCACAACAGGCACCGGAGACCTTGCGGCCACAGCTCCGAACAGCCGTATCGACAATGGAGGCAGAGAACATGGTCCACTCAGACTCAATGTCCCCCGCCTCCCTTGGAAGCTGGGAGAAGCTCTCCCGGAGGTGGGAGTTAAAGACCTCCCTGACAGAGTGCTCGGCCAGACGTTCCCAGCAGACCCTCACCATACATTTGGGCCTGCCAGATCTGTCCGGCTTCCTCCTCCACCAGCGGATCCAACACACCACCAGGTGGTGATCAGTTGACAGCTCAGCCCCTCTCTTCACCCAAGTGTCCAAGACACAGGGCCAGAGACCAGATGAAACAACAGTCAATCATTGACCTCCGACCTAAGGTGTCCTGGTGCCATGTGCACTTAAGGACACCCCTATGATCAAACATGGTGTTTGTTATGGACAAACCGTGACTGGTACAGAAGTCCAATAACAACGTACCACTCGGGTTCAGATTGGGGAGCCCGTTCCTCCCAATCACGCCCCTCCAGGTGTCACTGTCGTCGCCCACGTGAGCGTTAAAGTCCCCCAGTAGAACAATGGAGTCCCCAGTCTGAGCATCTCTCAGTACCTCTCCCAGGGATTCCAAGAAGGCTGGATACTCTATACTGCTATTCGGCCCGTAGGCACAAACAACAGCAAGAGCCCTCTCCCCAACCCGAAGGCGTAGAGAAGCGACCCTCTAGTTCACTGGGGTAAACTCCAACACATGGCAGCTGAGCTGGGGAGCTATAAGCAAGCCCACACCAGCCCGCCGCCGCTCACCGTGGCCGACTCCAGAGAAGTGGAGAGTCCAGCCCCTCTCGAGAAGCTGGGTTCCGGAGCTGAAGCTGTGCGTGGAGGTGAGCCCGACTATCTCTAGCCAGTACGTCTCAACCTCCCGCATAAGCTCAGGCTCTTTTCCCCCCCAGTGAAGTGACATTCCATGTCCCAACAGCTAGCCGCTGTTTTCGGGGATAAGGTCGTCGAGGCCCCTGCCTTCGACTGCCGCCCAATTCACACTGCACCAGCCCCCTATGACTACCTCTGTGGGTGGTGAACCCACAGGAGGTCGGGCCCACGTCACCACTTCGGGCTGAGCCCGGCCGGGCCCCGTGGGCAAAGGCCCGGCCACCAGGCGCTCGCATACGAGCCCCAACCCCGGGCCTGGCTCCAGGGTGGGGCCCCGGCTGCGCCATACAATCACGGTCCTTGATTTTTTCATTTCCATAAGGGAGTTTGGTGAACTGCTCTTGGTCTGGCCTGTCACCTAGGACCTGTCTGCCTTGGGAAACCCTAACAGGGGTGTAATGCCCCCGACAACATAGCTCCTAGGATCATTCAAGCACACAAACCCCTCCACCACAATAAGGTGGCAGTTCTAGGAGGGGTGAAAAACACACAGAGACACATTAATAGACAGCCACAAATTAGACACAGGTGTACCTCATCACATGTTACCTGCTGGTTGAACCTGACTCCTTGCCATTCACAGCCAATGCTCGACCACACCCCTGCTTCCACAACGTGCTAAATGACTTAGAACATCCCAATCCCTGGATAAGCAAAAGTATTGGAACAGATAGTCTGAAAGTAAATAACGCTTATTATACATACAGGACACTTTTTTCGATGGAATAAAAACATGTTCTATTCCCTTCTAGCGGGTTTCATTCATTTGGTTCGATAGCATGCAATATTGTTAGCATATCGCTTATCCTACTTGTATTACGTCACTCTACCCAATAGAGAATGAGCACTGAATATGGTTTATGATTGATTGATTGATTGATTGATTGAAGTATTTATTTTGAATATGAAAAGCAAAATAATACAAAGAAAAATAAAATAAACATTTAAACATAATACATAGAAATACATATATATATATATATATATATATATATATATATATATATATATATATATATATATAATATAATAAAATATAATAAAAAATAATATAATAAAATAATATAATAAATAAAATACATATATATATATTATATATATATATATATATATATATATATATATATATATATATATATATATATATATATATATATATATATATATATATATATATATATATATATATACGGTGTGTATATATAAGCATAAACACATATGTATACATACATACATACATACATACATACATACATACATACATACATACATATCTACTGTACATACATATACACTACCATTCAAAAGTTTGGGGTCACCCAGACAATTTTGTGTTTTCCATGAAAAGTCACACTTTTATTTACCACCATAAGTTGTAAAATGAATAGAAAATATAGTCAAGACATTTTTCTGGCCATTTTGAGCATTTAATCGACCCCACAAATGTGATGCTCCAGAAACTCAATCTGCTCAAAGGAAGGTCAGTTTTATAGCTTCTCTAAAGAGCTAAACTGTTTTCAGCTGTGCTAACATGATTGTACAAGGGTTTTCTAATCATCCATTAGCCTTCTGAGGCAATGAGCAAACACATTGTACCATTAGAACACTGGAGTGATAGTTGCTGGAAATGGGCCTCTATACACCTATGGAGATATTGCACCAAAAACCACACATTTGCAGCTAGAATAGTCATTTACCACATTAGCAATGTATAGAGTGTATTTCTGATTAGTTTAAAGTGATCTTCATTGAAAAGAACAGTGCTTTTCTTTCAAAAATAGACATTTCAAAGTGACCTCAAACTTTTGAACGGTAGTGTACATCCCTATATACACACACCTCCCCATACATACATACAGTACATATACCCATATAAAATATATCTATTATAAGCATACACCTTCACAATAAGTACGCATGCACAACCCACGCACACAGACACGAAAAGTAACAGAAAAATGTTCTCATAACACTTAGTGCTACCCATCACCTCCCTCATCCCTGTACCTCTTGAAAATAGTGTCTTTGAACCTCATTTTAAACTGTTTCATGTTCACTGCTTCAACTCCATGGTGAACCTGTTCCATAGTCTCACCCCGCTAACTGAAACACAAAAACTTTTCCTGTTTGTATGAAATAAAGTTAAATTAAAGTTAATTTTTCTCCTTAAATTATTAACTCCCCTCATGGATACTGAATAATTTTTGTATATTTATTGGTAATAGATTATTTTTAGCTTTGAACATTATTTGAGCTGTTTGATAATCCACGATGTCTGTAAATTTTAGTAATTTGGACTGTAAAAATAATGTCCAACCATGATATTGCACGGTTGTCAAGACAACATGACATCACATGTCGGAGACGTAAAACTTATGTGCTAGAGAGCAACTGACCATTTGTAAACAAACATGGCCTCCAGGTTTGCTTCGTTAAATACGGAAGATTTGGGGAGAATTTTGAAAGACAAAGACATGCTGAACACCCGAAAGGAATGTGTATATAATAATAATAATAATAATAATAATAGTGGCATTTTTCATGGTATTTCAGATGTATTCCATTCAGCTACTCATCTTTGACTCATTCAATATCATGCTAGCTGAATGGAATATATCTGATATACCACTCAACACCAGCCAATATTATTTAAATATTTGGTTGCATATCCACTTGCTTGCGATAACCGCATCAAGCCGGTGACTTACTGACGTCACCAAACTGTTAAATTCTTCTCTTGTCATGCTTTTCCAGGCTTGTACCGCAGCTTATTTCAATTGTTTTGTTTTGAGGGGGGTTTCTCCCTTCAGTCTCCTCAGATTTACCTTAGAAGCAGCTCAGAATGATATAATTTTTGACCTGTGCTTTCTATCTACAAGATGGAAGAAAAAACATGAATGTTTCCATGTCCGTCTTTTGTTAGCAATAAGCTAGCCAGCTAACTGTGATAAGTGATGTATATTTTCTGCCTCAAAACAGCGAACTATATAGCTAGTGTGATAGATTTAACGATTAAACAAGATTTAACAATATCTGTATGTTGAATTATCTAAACAAATACTTGTATATACACTAACTCGTTTAAAGATAAGTGCTACTTTGTTTACTGTCATTGCTATGTGCAGCCATGTTGATTTGACATCATGTGCTGGACTCTGAGGAACTCACACAGTTGAGGAGACCCTCCTGTGTTCGTGAGTATTAATTCCAAACTGATTTGGCATTTTCTCTTTTTTGGTTGAAGGTCAAGAATTAGGAGTTATAACCTCTAGTCAAATGTAGCATTATGGTGCATTCCATTTGTACTGGGAAGTCGGGATTTCCAAGTCCTCAGTTAGAAATATCAACTGGATCATCCCCTGACGTTGGATTCCCAGAAACTAGGAATCAAAAAGTCAGGGAAATCTCATCAACCCCAACCTCAAAATCCAAGATGGCTGCTCCATTCATCAACAGTCTGAAAGCTGTACTACTGTACTGTTTATTAGCACTTCTATCTCATTTCTGCCTCATTAACTCAGTCATACGCATGGTACTGCCCAACTTCTATATGTGGACATGTTGCTATGGTGTCTGTGTGAACAAAATACGGCATAATGCATTGCTATCAACTGGTATTCCTAACAATGGCTAACCTGGCTAGAAATTGCTGATATTGGTTTTTGGACTTCTAAACTGGGACACGGTCAATAAAAAAAATAATAAAATAAAATGGCTTTAGGAGCACCACACTAAGGCCCAGAGCTCTTACAAACTTAAAAAATAAAATAAACTCAAATGAGCAGTATTTTACAAACAGAAATGTTTTGAGCAGGGATTTAAAGTTGTTTAAACCCTCCACAGTGCTGATGTTAATTGGAATTGAATTCCAAAGTCTTGGGGCACAAACCATAAATGCTCTGTCTCCGTAGCTCTTTGAGTTTGATGATGGTACCGTGAGCAGACTTTGGTTAGATAATCTTAAGTTACATTGAGGCTTGTAGCTTGTCAAGAGTTCTTTAATGTATTCTGGTGCTTGATCATTGAGAACTGTATGTTAAGAGAAGGATCTTGAAATCAATTCTTGCTACGATGGGTAACCAACGTAGACATTTTAAGATGGGAGAAATGTGATCGTTCTTCTTAGACCTAACCACCATTCTTGCAGCAGAATTTTGCACACGCTGGAGTTTCAATGGTAGTCCAAATAGTAGGCTGTTGCAGAACTCGAGTTTTGACAAGCCTTGCACGAGCCTTTCACAGTCATCCTGATCAAGGTACTTCCGAATCCTGCCTATATTTCTCAGTGCATGATAAGCCAATTTGCACGTGTTCTTGATGTGTTCAATCATTTGGAGATGAGGGTCTACAGTAATTCCAAGATTATGAACAACCAGTTTAGGGTCAATGGATATGCCGTCCATATTGAGACTGATCTTGTTATGCTGCTTGTACCTGGACATAAGATGGAGAACCTCTGCTTTATCAGGGTTACACATGAGACCATTTACAGTACACCAGATGACGATATCCTTCATGCACAACTCAATTACTGAAGGTGTGGTAGGATGATAATGCTTGGTGTTGGTGGAAATATAAAGCTGGGTATCATCTGCATACATCATGCATCTAAAACAGTGAGCAGTGATTACTTCTTCCAAGGAAGCAAAAAAGTGAACTCAGAAGTGGGCCAAGCACAGAGCCTTAGGTCAACTCGGGTGTGACGTCATTCCCAGCTCCGACTTCTGACTTCTGAGGTGAATGAGCATGAGTCAGCAGCCTCTGAGTAGAGGCGTTTAAAAACAAACTTTGTTTTGCACCTGGATCAACACTTGTACTTTTGGCCTAAAGGTATATAACACTGCTCTGTGAGTGTGATAGGCGTGAACATTTGTTAAAGGTGTTATCAGCAAATTTTTTAAAGTCAGAACCATTTGTAAAGTTCATCTCACATTATAACACCTGGAAATAAAAGGTCTACTTAAGAGAAAAACTATATACAGTCTCTGTGGAGCCTGGGTTCTATTAACAGAAGAAAAAAATAATTATGCGGACCCCCAGTGTTCAAATAATCAGGTCATAGAGGTGCCTTTACATTCTCATTGATCATGTCTGTCAGTTCAGAACTGTTTCCATCTTGTACTGGTATTCTATCCCTGTTTTGGGGCATGGCTTTGAAGGGACCAGTGAAGGAAGGGGACATTTGTTTGGAGTTTGATTTCAAAACAGCTAGCCTCAGCTAAAGTCTGCTAAAATCACTTACTGCCGCTTTAATTTCACTGCAGTGATCCATGTTTCACTAAAGTTGAATTTATTAACTGAATAAGGACAAACTCTGAATTGTGAAATGATGCAATGTGTTTGGCTGTGTATGATCATGAACTCATATTTGTTGCAACTGTTTGTGTGGTAGTGTGTATGTGTGGGTGTGCTAGTTTCGGTGAACACTGTATACAATTTATATATGTGTGTGTGTGATCATGAGCTCACAAGTTAGCTCATGTATTCATGTGTGTGAAAGTGTCTGTATGAATTATTTATTCTGTAAGTGTTTATGTGCAGGATGTGTGTTTGTGTCTCCGTGTCCGCAGTCACAAACTCATATGTGTCATGAGCCAAAGTGTTCACGTGTGCATGTGTGATGTACAGTATTTGTCCAGTGAAGTGTATATATGTGTGTATGTGCAGGTGAGGTTTTTTTTTTTTGCATGCAAGGTGTCAAGTGCGTAGGTGTGTTTATATATAAACAGGAACTTTGCGTGTTTGTCTGTGTGTGCCTTTTTAAAAAATGACTCTCAGTTTAAAGTGTGTGCGCTTAAGTTAGAAAGCCAGCATGACCTACTTGAACTGTAAAGTTTGTGTGTGTGTGTGCATGCATTTGGGTATATAGACAACATCTTTGCATGCAGGATGTACAGTTGAAATGTCTTTGCATTTGTTTTCAAGCCATAAGAGTGGACATACATCCCTTCTCCAGTGACTCATTTTGAATTGTCAACTCATCAAGACTAAGTCAGTCAAGTTTGTGTCCTGAAGGTATGCCATGCCTTTAACACACAGTCACCATTGTGAGCACACCTGATCAATACCATTAAATTATGGTATGGTAAATATTCATTGGCACAGTGCAAGCAGGATGTTGGGATTTGAGTAATTACAGGCTGCCTTATCTAATAATGTGTGTGTGTGTGTGTGACTCATATTTATGTCACTGTTTGTTATGGAACATGTAAATTACTGTGTTGACATTCTGCCATTTGAGACACTTTATGTTAATGTCAGAATGCAGGCACTTGTGGATGTATGTGCAGAGGAGAGCAGGGAGCAAACTTGTAATGAAGCCAAATCGCAAAACTAGAAGCGTGGTCAGAAGGCAGGCAAGGGTTGGTCGATCAGCAAGCAGGGTAATACAGAAGAGTCAAGAAGCGTAGACAAAGAGATAGTGTGGGTCAGAATAACTAAAGTCAGGCAGAGATAGAAAGGCTTGGAGAGGATCCACAGAGCATGCGCAGAACTCCCCACAGAGCATGCGCAGAACTCACTGTTGCCGAGAGGACGCTGGCATGTTTGTTGCCACTTCTCGCATCTCGCACCTCGCTTTTAACTACGGATCTCTGATCTCGTCTCTCTACAATCATAAGCCGCGTCTGTTTTAAGCTGTTTTTGTTCCACCTCGCCTGCATTTAAACTGTTGTTTCGCTGCTGTGTAGGGAAATACAGTTTATGACGCGAGCCTTGGACTACTTCAGCCTCCTAACTCTCACACAAAACTGTGGATTGCCTACCTCCTCTCTTTCGGCGCATAGGATATACTTCAACCTTATCCGCCGGCTTTCACCGTTACACCACAGGACTGTCTGTTTGTCAGTCCGCATCTTGCTCTGCTGCTGTTCCCCTGGGTGTAGCGTTGGTTAGCAAACTAAGCTAGCTGGCAAGGTGTCTGTGATTGTCCGGTGCTCCTCTGCCGCCATGGCGCTGATAAAATACACCGTAGGTGAACTCCTAAAACTCAACACCGTCGTCTTGTCTTCTCCAAGTTGCCTCGAGGTTATTAAATCTCTCCACCTCCTGCTTCGACCACCCTATGTGCACAGGGCTGTTCGCCACAAGTTTGTTTTTAACACCAACATGACTTCGGCTATCCCAGCGGTCAGGTGCGCTGCGTCCCTGCAGAGTCATGTTGAACGTAAGTCACGCCCACCACCTGCCAATCTCCGGAGCCTGGCCTGCATTGACAGCTCTGCACCCACTAACAGGACAGCCTTGTTCATGCTGCAAAACATCAGGTCCATAAACACCAAAGCTGTTTTTATTCATGACATAATCTCAGAGAAAAAACTGGACTTTCTATGCCTAAAAGAAATGTGGCAGAGCCAACAGGATTTTATTAGCTTCAACCAAGCTACCCCACCTGGATACACCTACACTTACAAGCCCCGCAGCCATGGTCGCGGTGGTGGACTTGCCATCATACACCATTCTGATTTCGTGGTCAAAGAACATCCTGTCAGTGTATCATCCTTTGAATGTCTACATCTTACTGTGAATGGTGCTGCACAGCTGCAATTGGTCCTCATATACCGACCACCTAAAGCCTTCGCCAGCTTCCTCCCTGAGCTCACTGAGCTGCTTGCTGCTGTCTGCCCCCTGTCCCCATCAACCATCCTACTGGGTGACTTCAACATTCATGTGGACAATAGCAGCTGCTCTTTTGCAGCGGACTTTCTGTCACTCCTGGACTGTTTCAACATCACTCAGCATGTGCATGGCCCCACCCACAGCAAAGGACACACCCTCTATCTGGTATGCAGCACTGGCTCACCTCCATTACATCCGGAATGCACTGACTTGACCATATCAGACCATTATGCCATTCTGTTCTCGATCCCTGTACCCCTCCGCAGACAACGCTGTATGCAGACAATCACTTTTCGCAATATCAAGAATGTGTCTCTGCCTCTGCTATCCCAAACTCTAGTGACCCATCTTGCAGCCCCTGACTCTGACTCTGCCCTCCCAGTGGATACCCTGGTGGAACATTATAACACCGCGCTCTCCACCAGCCTGGATGCTGTGCCCCCAACCATCACCCGATCTGCCTCTTTCTCCCGACCTGCTCCCTGGTTTACATCTGAGCTTCGCCTCATGAAGCAAACTGGGCATCGGCTCGAGCGACGGCATAAAACATCTGGCCTCATTGTCCACCTGGAGGCTTACAGGGACCATGTCAGGAGCTACAAGCAGGCTCTCACCACTGCCAAAACTCACTACTTCTCCACTCTCATAAATAAACAGCAACATCATCCCAGGATGCTTTTTTCAACAATCAACCACCTTCTCCGCTCTCCTTTATACACCCCAACCATCCGACGCTGCTGACCTGTGCTCCAGGTTTCAAGACTTTTTCATATCCAAAGTCAACACCATCCACCAGCAGCTACTTTCCATACCTCCAACCACAACTCAACAACATGATGACGAGCCACCTGGCACTCTCCAGCTATGGCAGGACATCGCCATCCCTGCTGCCTGTCCACCGCAGCACTGCCTCTCCTGCTTCACTTTACTGGACCATGCCCAGGTCCTCGACCTGGTGACTAAAGCCAAGCCATCATCCTGTCTGCTGGACCCCATGCCTACCATCTTGGTCAAATCATGTCTTTCTACCCTCTGCCATACCATGATGACTATCATCAACACATCTCTGGAGTCTGGTGTTGTGCCCACCAGCTTCAAAACCGCTGCTGTTATCCCCACTTTGAAAAAGCTTGGTCTGGACCCTGATGACCCAAACAACTACCGTTCTATCTCCAACCTTCCTTTCCTTAGTAAAATCCTGGAAAGAGCAGTGGTGGCCCAACTCCAGCAGCACATGTCCCACCATGAGCTCTTTGAACCTTTACAATCTGGCTTCAGAGTGCACCACAGTACAGAGACTGCTCTTGTCAAAATCACCAACGACCTTCTCACTGCTGTAGATAATGGCTATATCACCATCCTCATCCTCCTGGACCTCTCAGCAGCTTTTGACACAGTCTCTCACTCCATCCTCTTGCAGCGGCTCTGAGTTCACTGGACTATCAGGCACAGCACTTCTCTGGTTTCACTCATACCTATCCAACCGGCAACAATTCATCACACTCAAAGACTCCCGTTCCACCACAGCAACCATCAGCCACGGCATTCCGCAAGGTTCGGTGCTTGGCCCTCTTCTCTTCACCATATACATGCTCCCTCTTGGACGCATTATTCGCTCCCATGGTCTCAGCTTCCATTGCTACGCCGACGACATACAACTATACATCAGCACCAAACCCTCTGCTCAGCTCCCCCCCCACACACACCTCTCATTCTATGTCTGCAAGACATCAAAACATGGATGACCAACAATCTTCTCAAGCTGAACAGCAATAAAACTGAGCTCATGGTGGTGGCACCAGCACCACTGCTCAGGAAGGTTGGAGATTTCCACCTGGACATTGATGGCTGCTCCATCACCCCATCCCATGAAGTCCGTAATCTGGGTGTCATCTTGGATTCATCACTATCATTCCAGTCTCATATCAAAAAAGTCACTAAATCTGCTTTCTTCCATCTCCGAAACATCTCCAGACTCAGGCCCTTACTTTCAAACACAGTTACAGAGACTCTCACTCATGCCTTTATCTCCTCCCGTCTAGACTATTGCAATGCTATTCTGCTTGGTCTACCCAACAAGGCCATAGACAGACTGCAATATGTCCAGAACTCTGCTGCCAGGATCCTTACAGGCACTAGGCCCTGGCAGCACATCACCCCCATTCTCAAACAGCTTCACTGGCTCCCCATCAAATCTCGCATCATCTACAAAGTCCTCCTCCTCACTTTCAAGTCCCTTCATGGCCTGGCCCCCCATTACCTCTCTGAGCTCCTCCACCCCTATACTCCCTCAAGATCCCTGCTGTCCTCATCCAAGGGCCAGCTGGTCATTCCTCGTTCCAGACTTAAGGCCACCAGTGACAGAGCATTTCATGTAGCTGCTCCATTTCTGTGGAACAAACTACCCAACACCATTCAGCATGCCCCTTCACTGGCAGTGTTTAAGCAACATCTTAAAACACATCTTTTCTTGGAGGCCTTTTGGCTGCTAGTTTCCACAAGCACATACACCTACATACGCACCTACACACACCTACACAGATACCTTGTTAAGCGACCTTGGGTGTTTTGAAAGGCGCTATATAAAACGAAAGTATTATTATTATTATTATTATTATTATTAGGCCTCCGTTGGTCAGCGTTGACCATGGATAATGTATCCTAGTTCTTGTCTTGGTACGTGTCTGATTGTCTGGGACAACGTCGTTGGTGGCTGAAAAGGCCAATCCAGGACAGGCATTCTTTGCCGCAGAAGTCGCATCTGTAGGTGGTTCCCTGACTGTCGTTATTACGCACCTTTCTGCGAGCCCACTTGTCTTCTGATGCACTCATCATGTTCTTTTCACCTGACTTGAGCTGTTTGGTCAGGGTGCCCCTCCACTTCAGGCGGTCTGCTGCGAGGTCTTCCCAGGACTGTGTGTTTATGTCGATGGCTTTCATGTCTCTCTTCACAACATCTTTAAATCGCAGGTTCGGGCACCCTGTGGTTCTCTTCCCAGATGACAGTTCCCCATAGAGGATGTCCTTTGGGATTCTCCCATCCTCCATGCGGCTCACATGGCCAAGCCAGCGCAGGCGACGTTGTCGGAGCATGGTGTGCATGATGGGAAGGCCAGCTCGAGTCAGAATTTCAAAGTTGGAGACTTTGTCTTGCCAGGTAATGCCCAGGATGCAGCGCAGACCTCATAGGTGGAAGGCGTTCAGTCTCCTCTCTTGTCTGGCGTATGTGGTCCATGTCTCGCTCCCGTACAGCAGGGTGCTGATGACGCAGGCATTGTACACTGCCATCTTTGTTGCGGTTGTCAGCCTGTGGTTTGTCCACACTTGGGTTGTCAGGCGGGCTAAAGTAGAGGCTGCCTTCCCAATCCTCTTGTCGAGCTCAGCGTCCAGGGAGAGGTTATCGGTGATGGTGGAGCCCAAGTACGTGAACTGGTGGATGGCGTCAAGCTGGTAGTCGTCTACTGTAATGGCTGGTGGAGTGGCAGTGTCTTGGCTTAGGACGTTTGTTTTTTTTCAAACTGATGGTCAGCCCAGAGTCTTTGCAAGCCATGGAAAAACGGCTCATCAGTGACTGTAGTTCTTCCTGGGTATGTGTGGCGACTGCAGCATCATCAGCAAATAGCATGTCCCTGATCAGCATCTTGTGTACCTTCGTCTTGGCTTTGAGGCGAGAGAGATTGAATAACTTGCCATCCGATCTGGTGCGGAGGTAGATTCCTTCCGTTGCTGAGCCGAAGGCATGCTTTAAGAACAGGGCAAAGAAGATCCCAAACAATGTGGGGGCAAGAACGCAGCCTTGCTTGACGCCGCTGCTGATGCTGAAAGGCTTGGAGCAACTGCCGTTGAACTGCACTGTTCCCTTCATGTCAGTGTGGAAGGATTCAATCAAACTCTGCAGTTTTGGTGGGCAGCCAATCTTGGGGAGGATTTTGAAAAGTCCATCTCTGCTGACCAGGTCAAAGGCTTTGGTGAGGTCAATGAAGGAGACGTACAGGGGCATCTACTGTTCTCTACACTTCTCCTGGAGTTGTCGGAGGGAGAAAATCATGTCTACGGTTGACCGTTCTGCATGGAAACCACACTGTGACTCCGGGTAGACACGTTCAGCCAGCTTCTGCAGTCGGGTCAAGATGACCTTGGCAAATACTTTGCCTACAATGCTAAGAAGGGAGATGCCTCTGTAGTAGTTGCAATCATTTCTCTCGCCCTTATTCTTGTAGAGGGTGACGATCTTAGCATCCCGCATATCCTGCAGTATGGCTCCTTCTTTCCAGCACTGACAGAGAACTTGAAGAGGGTGCAGTAGGGAACACTTGCACTGTTTCAGCAGGTCTGGAGGAATCCCGTC
Organism: Neoarius graeffei; assembly: GCF_027579695.1. Classification (NCBI taxonomy): domain Eukaryota; kingdom Metazoa; phylum Chordata; class Actinopteri; order Siluriformes; family Ariidae; genus Neoarius; species Neoarius graeffei. Next base: position 49,849,892 of record NC_083591.1, on the reverse strand, counting down.
ACTGCCGGGGGCTTTTCCTGAGGCCAGTTTATCGACAGCCTTGCTGAGCTCTTCTACTGTTGGCTCTGCATCAAGTTCTTCCATGGTTGGCAGGCATTCAATGGCGTCTAGTGCTGTGGAGGTCACCGTGTTCTGTCTGGAGTAGAGGTCGGAATAGTGTTCCACCCATCTCTCCAACTGTTGTTGCTTGTCGGAGATTATTTCTCCAGTAGATGACTTGAGGGGTGCCGTTTTGCTCTGGGTAGGGCCCAGCACTTTCTTGATGCCGTCATACATGCCTCTTATGTTCCCTGATATGACTGCTTTCTGGATGTCGTTGCTGAGCTCCTGCCAATATTCGTTCACACAGTGTCTGGCAATCTGTTGAGCCTTGCTCCTAGTAGCCCTGAGAATTTGAAGGTTCCTCTGGCTTGGTGACCGCTTGTATTCTGCCAGGGCGGCGCGCTTGGCTTCTATGACTGGGATCATCACAGAGGACTTTGCTTCAAACCAGTCGTGTGTCTTTGTGGTCCTCTTTCCAAAGGTTGCCAGGGCAGTGCGGTGCATTGTGTTCCACAGTGTTTCCCACTTTTCCAGGGCAGAGTCTCCTGTCTGTGCGTCATCAAGTTCCTTCTCAAGGGCTTCTGCGAATTTCTGCATCAGGTCAGGCTGCGACATCTTACTGACGTCGATGCAAGGATTTCCTTGTTTCCTTGAACAATGAAACCTCTTTGGGTTTAGCCTGATGTTGCAACACATTAAGGAGTGGTCTGTGTCGCAGTCAGCGCTGTGATAGGAGCGTAAGTGCAGGACGCAGTTGATAGCTGAGCGGCGAACTAATATGAGGTCCAACTGGTGCCAGTGTTTTGAGCGTGGATGTCGCCAGGAGACCTTATGCTGGAACTTGGTCTGGAAGTATGAGTTGGCGATGCACAGGTTGTGGAAAGCACAAAGCTCGAGCAGGCGTTGACTGTTCTCATTCATTTTGCCAACGCCAAACTTTCCTAGGCACGAAGGCCATGAGTCATTGTCTGCACCTACTCTGGCATTGAAGTCACCCAGAAGAATGAGTTGTTCCTTGTCGGGGATGCTGTTAATAACAGATGTTAGGTTCTCATAGAACCGGTCTTTAGTTTCCAGTGTTGCGTTCAGGGTTGGAGCGTATACGCTGACAAAGGTGAGAGAGCCTGTGGTGGTGTTGAGGCGAAGGGTGAGAAGTCATTCTGAGCCATTACTTCCTGGTTCTACCATACTCAGTAGGCTGTTCTTCACTGCAAAAGCCACGCCATGCTGTCTGGGCTCGTCTGGGGCCTTTCCCTGCCAGTAGAAGGTGTAGTCTTTTTCTTTCAAAGTGCCTGAGTCTGCCAGTCGTGTCTCCTGTAGAGCGGTGATGTCTACATTCAGCCTCAGAAGTTCGTCATTAATGACTGCTGTCTTTCACAAGCCGTCAATGTCCCGTAAGTCTTCGGAGAGACCCGTCAATATTGTACGTACATTCCAGCATCCCAGTTTTAGAGATGGTCTCTTTCTCTGTGTTTTGTTGCCTGGTGCGATGGTTACAGCCTGCCGTTCAGAGTGTTCCTAATCCCCATGCACCCAATGAGGAAAGCAGACTGTGGCGGGGCAGTACCTAACTGTCTGGGGGCTGCCCAGCTTGAGGCGGGCGGTAACTGTCCAGTGAGACCCGAAGATCCCTCCCGCCATCGGGAGCAACCCCTGGCGCCATGCTCTACGCCAATTGAGCTGTGGCTTATAACCAGTAAACTGCTGCTCCCCATGTTATTTCTGCGCTAGTAGCGCTAGCGAGGCTGGAGTGTCCTCTCCAGGGTGTAGGATGGAGATATGTTGGTGTTTGATGTGAGGTGTGATCAGATACTAGCCAGGGCGATGTAATATGGAGGACAGGCTGTTGCCCTCGTAGCGGGTCCCCCCTCTCCACATCGTCGATGGATCCAAAGGAACAGCAGGGCTGCTACAGTTTGGCATCAGCACCATCACAGGAGTTGCCAGAGCGAGGCTGCAAGCAGCGTCGAACTGCCATAGGGACTCCGACTCCGGATTTTTCCTCAAGGTTTACTCCTGAAGCCTTTTCCATAAAAGGATATAGCCGCAAGGCAGCGGAGGTTTAAAATCAGGGTTTTCCTTCCCCTAGATGAACTGCCTTCCTAGGCTGACAAGTATCATCTCCCCGAAGCAACTGGTTATAAGGCGCCAGTAACCCGCCTACGCCCCTTCTCCTGTCAGTGAAAACAGTTCTGCCGGGTTTAGAAGCTAAACCACACACGAAGGCCAGGAGCTGGACTTGGTTGACAGAGGCTATTTGAGACGCATGCCATATAGGGGTACTTTATAGACAGTGGGAGCTTATCCCCACTACCACCCCGGCTATGACAACCTTGGTATGGACTGGAAAACACAGAACAATATTTCGCAATGAGGGGAGTGTGAGTGAGGCTTAAGTAGTGTGACTGATGAGTTGTGAATGAGTGACAGCTGAGTTCAATAAGCCAGTGACGGGAGCGCTGTGCACTTTCGGCGTTGTAGTCCTGAGTACCCATGTTTGTAGTTTGGCTAGCGTTGTCGTTCTCGATGCCTTTACTGACAAAGTATTTTAAAGGTGTCATTGCATCGTTTTTTCATTAATTGTGTGGTGGTCTCTAGTATGAATGAATGCCCTGTGAGCCGGTTTTGGTGAAAAAAATGCTGTGGTGCTCCTGTTTCAGGCTGTTCTAGTTTGGTGGAGGAGTGGGTGGGGAGAGAACGACAGGATTTCAGCTCTTACTCATGAATATTCATGACATGTAAACATATCGCTTCTGAATGGCTAACAGCACTGTGACGCTCCCTCCAGTGGGTTATGGGCGAGGCCATGATTACTAATTTTTGAAGTGACGTAAGTTCGTATGGCTTTTTCTGATTTGCTCGTTTTTCCATCTATTTTCTTTCATAGGCTAATACAGGGAATGGGGGTAAAAGAACATTTTCACGTGCAGCATGCATATGCAACTCGGAGTGACCTATGGTATTTCAAAAAGAGCAAGTATTAAACGGTTTGTCGTGGAATGACACCTTTAAGAAATGTCTCAAAATGATAAACAAGCCCAATATAAATGCCATTCAGAAATAAATAATTTATTTCTTATGCTGAAATTTTAAATAATTGAGAAAGAAGAGTGAGGATAGAAGCACATGGTGAACATGCATCTCTCTGTCTGTCTGTCTGTCTGCGTGTGCGTGTTTATCTGTCTGTCTGTTAAACTCTCTCTCTCTCTCTCTCTCTCTCTCTCTCTCTCTCTTAGTTCCTTTTTGAACATTTCATGAATGGGGTGTAACAGGTGCAAATACTCATATTACTCAGAACACACTTCCAGTGAAAGACCTACAGGTTATACACATACACCCCCTACACACAACAGCGGCAAACACACACAATAACTGTTCACACTATTTGCATTTGGCATTTGCATACACACACACACACACACACACACACACACCTAAAGCTTGAGTATCTATTTTAATTTTATGTAAATAAAATATTATTTAATTTCATTCACTGTTTTAGACATTGGGATGTTCAGAATAAATTGTACTAGTAATACTAAATGAAAAGTTTTATGGAATTAATAGAAATTCAGCCCGTTAAAAACACATGTGTAGGATTAGCTATTCTACTTCTACAATGTATAAAAATCACTTGGAAAGAATTTAAAATAATTTTAAAAAGACTTTTATGAATTGAAAAAAAACAATAAGAACTAAATGGTTATAGTTTATGGTTACGCCTACATTGTCAGGATATGAACTTGATTTAAAAACTTTGAAAACTTTGTTTTATTTTAATTCTAAGTTTCATTTTAAGTCTGTGCATCAAAATGCAGTGAATGGTTTTAGCTAGAACATTTCCTACATGTGTTGAAGAACTTTAGGTTCTAAGCTTATTAAATGTGTCAGGTTTTGAGAACTTTTTTTTTTACATACCATTACTTAACATTGTATGTTCTTGTAATGTTGTTATAACGTTTAGTTGTTGGAAAAATAAAATAAAGTTTTACATAATGTTATTTTTGGGTCTAAGTTTCGGGATGTGTCATCGATGTTCTAAGAACATTGGAGTAAGTCATAATTTCACCAGATGATTTCAGAACATTGCAGAAACATTGCAGAGATTTTGTAACGTCACCCTCATTTTCTTAGAGATGGACTACTTTACTGGAACATTTAGCTGCATAGGTAAATACTGAATAGGTTGAACTACAAACCCTATTTCCAGAAAAGTTGGAATATTTTCCAAAATATAATAAAAACAAAAATCTGTGATTTTTTTTTTTTTAATTCACAAGAATCTTTATTTAACGGCCAAAAGTACAAAGAAAAGATTTTCAATAGTTTTACTGACCAACTTTATTGTAATATCTAAATATAAATTAAGGTAGAATTTGATTCCTGCAACACACTCAAAAAAGTTGGGACAGAGGCAAAATAAGACTGAAAAGTTCATAGGCTACTCAAGTAACACCATTCTGGAAGATTCCACAACAAACAGGTTAATTGGCATCATGGTTGGCTATAAAAGTGGCATGCACCAAATGCTCAGTTTTTGCAAGCAAAGATGGGTTGTGGCTCACCCCTTTGTGCCAAAATTCATGAGAGAATTGTTAGTCAATTCAAAAAGAATGTTTCTCAATGCAAGATTGCAAAGAATTTAGGCCTTTCAGAATCTACAGTACATAATATTGTGAAAAGATTCAGGGAATTCGGAGACATCTCAGTGCGCAAAGGGCAAAGTTGGAAACCACGCTTGAATGTGTTGAATGTGCGTGATCATCGAGCTCTAGGGCAGCACTGCCTGAGAAAGTATCATGCAAATGTGACAAATATAGCCACATGAGCTCAGGAGGACTTCAGAAAACTGTTGTCATTTAACACAGTTTACTGCCATTCATAAATTCTATGCAAAAACTCCACCGATTTCTCTGGGCCCGAACTCATCTGAGATGAACCGAAAGACAGTGGAAACGTGCTGTGGTCAGATGAGTCCACATTTCAGCTTGTTTTCAGAAAAATCAGATGTCAAGCTCTCAATGCCAAAGGTGACCATGACCATCCAGTTTATCAGAGAAAGGTGCAAAAGCCAGCATCTGTGATGGTATGGGAGGCATCAGTGCCCACGACATGGCTGAGTTGCATGTGTATGAAGGTACCATTGATATATTGGGGCATACAGTATATTGGGATTTTACAGAGACACGCTGTATGTTGCCATCAAGGCGATGTCTCTTCCCAGGAAGTCCATGCTTATTTCAGTAGGACAATGGAGCACTTGCATGTGACGTCACATCTGCTCCAGATTGTAGACAAACGCCATCTTGTCGGTTAAACGCCATATTTCCGCTGTCTTTCCGACACTGACTTTCATTATTTTTCGCCGAAATATTCAAATATTACCATGCCACAATGCCGGAGAGTTGTATGGCATATAAATGCCACAACAGGAGAGGTCAGAAAACGGGAAGTTAGTTTCATAGGCTGCCACGGGACCCTGACAGGCGCGCAAAGTGGATTGCTGCTATTGGCCGGGCTGATCCAAACAACAAGAACAAGGCATGGGTACCGACTGGAAGGAACGATCACTGGCGCCTGTGCAGTGACCATTTCATCTCAGGTTCGTCATGTATTTATTTCAGTATATCCATGTGGTTATTTGCAGCATAAGTTTATGCCTTGCTCTAATAAAAAAATTCCGGGAAGTGGGAGCCTGAGAAAAGGGTTGGGGCGGGGTGGATTGGGTCTTTAGCAGTGTGGTACGAAAAAAAACAGTAAAGAACTTATAAGAATTTACCACTGTCTTAGTAGTAAATCCTTATAAGTATAAGGATAAATCCTTATAAGGATTTATAAATAAATATATATATGCCATGTATGATTCAACCATAATCGGCTGGTCAGTGCTATGCTAGATACTACTGATATATCTAGCATCAGTTCTAGTGCTCAATACTTAAGTGACTTACCCATCCAATGAGGATTATTTTGTTCTTTACAAGATGCCACATCTGAGGGGGGCTGACAAATCCTGAATTTCTGTAGAGATAACTGTCCAAAGATTTATAAGCACGCAGTGCTTCACCATTGAACAGTGAGGGAAAGTTGATAAGGTAATTATACACGTCCGGGTATTCCACCTCTGGCAGTTCAAAACTCCGTCTGGTAAGCCATAAGGGTCACTAATCTGTAGATCGTTTATTTTAGACATATATCTAGTTATCTGTTCATTAGAAAAATGAGCCGTGTAATCCGTCGGTTGAAATTGATCCATTCTGTACACGAGTGCAGCAGTATTCAGCGGTGTTTTTTACCGACAAGATGGCGGCTGTTAACTTTCCGGTCACATGACTGCAAGATCTCTATTCCAGGCCTCATTCTGCACAGGCTACAGCAGTGTGGCTTCGTAGAAACAGTGTGTGTGTGCTTGACTGGCCTGCTGTCAGTCCAGATCTGTCTCACATTGAGAATGTATGGTGCATCATGAAGAGGAGAATCGGACAACGGTGACCACAGACTGTTGAGCAGCTGAAGTGTTGTAACCAGCAAGAATGGACAAAAATTCCAATTGCAAAACTGCAGCAATTAGTATCCTCAGATCCCATACGATTCAAAAGCGTTATTAAAAGGAAAGGTGATGTAAAGCAATGGTAATAATGCCTCTGTCCCAACTTTTTTTTTAGTGTATTGCAAGTATCAAATTCTAATTTCATTTATATTTACAAAATACAATGAAGTTGGTCAGTAAAACTATTGAAAATCTTTTCTTTGTACTTTTGTCAGTTAAATAAAGGTTTGCGTGAATTAACAAATCACAGATTTTTGTTTTTATTGCATCTTGGAAAATATCCCAACTTTTCTGGAAATGGTGCATATGGTGCATTTAGAAATTTGTGTTCTTTCTGGGATAATCAAACAATAGGATAATGAAGAGCTTGTTATTTCTTTGGTCTGATGAGTGCAACCATCCCTGTGTCCGAAATCACTCCCTACTCACTATATAGGGCACTATATAGTGAGGAAGCCATTTTGTAGTGCTGTCCAAAACCTTAGTGAGGATTATTTACACCCTATATAGTGCACTCAAAGTATCCCACAATGCATCACAAAAAGTAGTGTACAACTGATGGTCACGAACCAAAGCAATATATCCCACCATGCATTGCGGTTGCGCTGAAAGGAATCAAATTAAAAGTCTCAAATTTGATTTAATAAAAGGCAGCGGCAAAGAAGAAAGTATTCAGCCTTGATTTAAAAAAATTGAAAGATGCAGGTACTTTGTATTGATTAATGTGGGAAATACGCTCAGTATAATATGGATTTATCACAAAAATACATGCACGTATTTATTATTTTGAAAACCCACCAGCTGACTGATCTGGCACGTTTTAATTGTGCAAGAGTAATGATGTAAATACCACTGCGACGGACTAGTGTCCGAAAGCAGTTGGGTTTTTTTTTTTTTCATTTTACCAATGATCTCACTATATAGTCCTCGATATAGTAATTCTCTATATAGGGAGTAGTGAACGAGTAAGCGATTTCGGACACAGGGCATGAGTTTAAAACCTTGACAAAGCTTTATTAATGACATGATGCTTACCAGAAGAGGGGCATTTGTTTGTTTTAGGGACTTGCATCACAGTTATAGCATCTTATGGCATTTCCAGAAACCTTTTTTTACACACAAAAACACACGCAAGCACCTGTTTCCAAACCTGTTCCATCACCTCAGCCTCCTCCTCTTACGTGTCCTTCTCATAACTCATGTGACTGTGAATAATTATGTACATACACACAAACACTTAAGAACATAAGTACACATATGTAAGGAAACAAGACAAAAGTACAGACTGAAGAAGAAATCCAAACATTGTAATAACAGACATCATGCTGAAATGATTTAACATGCTGAAATGCCTTTAGGAATTCCTCGGCCTGACAATCCTGGCCTTTAACTCACGGCACAGGGCCTTGAAGTCAAGTGACATGTTTTAGCAACCACCATACTGCGTTCAAATCACAAACATACGGAGATTAAAAAAAAAAAAATGGAATGGTAAAATCTTGGTAAATGTCAGAAAAAGGCCTCCATTTTTTATTTCTTTTTTGCTCTGTTTTGACCCTCGGCATTCATTTCCAGCAATGTTGAATAAAAGCAGATGATGTTTTGTGTCTGCCACATCTTCCATTTACCTGAACCAAAGACATGCTGTAGATTTATCGAAATCAACATTTTGAAATAATTTGAAGTAACACAACCAAGTTCAGTGTTACTGCTAAGTGCGAACGTTTGCAGCCTCCATGGTTTCTGGTAGGAAAAAGAAAATGAAGAAATACAAGTTTTAAAAAAGCAGATCTACATCTTACAATTTATCTACAAAAAAACATAAAATTTCATGAGGATAAATAGAAATTGTGTGTGTGATTGGCATTAAGACAACAATCCAAAACTTACATGCAAAATTCTGTTTGGAAGGAGTAAATAAATCCAAAGAAGTAATAAATTAATCAAGGGAAATGTGCCTACACTACCGTTCAAAAGTTTGGGGTCACCCAGACAATTTTGTGTTTTCCATGAAAAGTCACACTTTTATTTACCACCATAAGTTGTAAAATGAATAGAAAATATAGTCAAGGCATTTTTCTGGCCATTTTGAGCATTTAATCGACCCCACAAATGTGATGCTCCAGAAACTCAATCTGCTCAAAGGAAGGTCGGTTTTATAGCTTCTCTAAAGAGCTAAACTGTTTTCAGCTGTGCTAACATGATTGTACAAGGGTTTTCTAATCATCCATTAGCCTTCTGAGGCAATGAGCAAACACATTGTACCATTAGAACACTGGAGTGAGAGTTGCTGGAAATGGGCCTCTATACACCTATGGAGATATTGCACCAAAAACCAGACATTTGCAGCTAGAATAGTCATTTACCACATTAGCAATGTATAGAGTGGATTTCTGATTAGTTTAAAGTGATCTTCATTGAAAAGAACAGTGCTTTTCTTTCAAAAATAAGGACATTTCAAAGTGACCCCAAACTTTTGAACGGTAGTGTATATACACTGATCAGCCATAACATTAAAATCACTGACAGGTGAAGTGAATAACACTGTTTATCTCATTACAGTGGCACCTGTCAAGGGGTGAGATATATTAGGCAGCAAGAGAGCAGTCAGTTCTTGAAGTCCATGTGTTGGAAGCAGGAAAAATGGGCACGCGTAAGGACCTGAGCGACTTTGATAAGGCCAAATTGTGATGGCTGGATGACTGGGACTGAGCATCTCCAAAATGATGCCTCTTGTTGGGTGTTCCCGGTATGCAGTGGTTAGTACCTGCCAAAAGTGACCCAAGGAAGGACAACCAGTGAACCGGCGACAGGGTCATGGGTGTCGAAAGCTCACTGATTCACATGGGGCATGAAGGCTAGCCCATATGATCCAATCCAACAGAAGAGCTACTGTAGCACAAACTGCTGAAAAAGTTAACGCCGGCTAAAACAGAAATGTGTGATTTTTGTGAATGTTTTAAAGCCAAGTGTAACAGCACCAGTAGCAGTCATACAGAAAAACATACAGAATGATATGAAGTGAGGCTGTGGACTAACTGTAACGAGCCCAGTGCTGTAGAAAGGGACACTCTGCTGTAGCCAATCAGCCACAGTTCTATCACGTGACTACACAGAGTGACACGTCTGCCTAGTTGTGAGCTCCAATGGGTGAATATATTCTCATACATTTTGGTGACGTTTCTGTAATACCACACCAGTAAATCTCATCATCTCTAGCCGCTTTATCCTGTTCTACAGGGTCGCAGGCAAGCTGGAGCCTATCTCAGCTGACTACGGGTGAAAGGCGGGGTACACCCTGGACAAGTCGCCAGGTCATCACAGGGCTGACACATAGACACAGACAACCATTCACACTCACATTCACACCTACGGTCAATTTAGAGTCACCAGTTAACCTAACCTGCATGTCTTTGGACTGTGGGGGAAACCGGAGCACCCGGAGGAAACCCACGTGGACACGGGGAGAACATGCAAACTCCACACAGAAAGGCCCTCGCCGGCCACGGGGCTCGAACCCGGACCTTCTTGCTGTGAGGCGACAGTGCTAACCACTACACCACCGTGCCGCCCACACCAGTAAATGTGTTACGGATTCAGTCGCATGTGTAATGAACATGAACAAGGTGGATTATTTACTTTATCATTATTTTTCCACTAAAATATGTTTGGAGGAGAAACCGAAACTTGATAGACTGAGCATATGTTGTCTAATCAAAGTACAAATTACACAAAAGGACAGACAACAAAACTAAACCGTACATTTCATGGGGTTTTTTTGGTTTAAACAAAAGCATTACAACTTTGTGCACTGTGTTTGTTATTTAGAAGAAATGGAGTTCAGACTCAAATGCCAAAAGACTTGCAACCACGTGATCAAAATGTGCTACGTCGTGAGCGTCCACCATGATGGTGGACATGCAAAGCAACTAGGATGGCAGCCACTGAAAGCGTGTTTGTAAACAAGGTTGAATTTTCTCAATATTACCACGATTTGAACGGTCGAGCGACGATTTGATCCAAAGAGAAGATAGATATGTGTGGTTTTGACCCATATTATTTAAAAAAGTCAGACTTTTCTGAAGATAAGATGCTTCTACCGACCATTGAATACTCAGATATCACATTCTATCTGGTTCAGCTGCCGAAGAATCAAGAATCAACCTTGGACGAAGCATAGCCCATTCTCTGAGTGGGTGCCCGGTCTGGATTGTTTCTATTGTATAATTTTGCTGACGCTCCTAGAAGCGAAATGGTAATACACGTGTTAAAATTATAACAACGACCGAGTGAACCACAACAAGAGAACGCTCATTTTATAGCAAAATTCTAGCAACACAAAATAAAAGTCTTCCATGATATTATTGAGAAAGCTTTTGAATCTCACCTGAGATAAAATGATTCCTGCAAACACGAGCTGTTTTGGTTTTAGCCTCTGTTAGATCAGCCCTGCCGATGTTGTTCAGCCGTGCTCGTCTCCTCTCTATACTAAACCTCAGAGTTTCCGTCCCCTCTTTCCAAATCACAGACAGAATTTTTAAAAATTGGAATGTACCACGGTCACGAGTACTGTTGTGACCACAACCATATACAGCACAAAGATATGGCAGAGCTAAAAGAACACTTAAAGCAATGAAAAAACAAAGAGTTGCGCACGCGTGACCATGGGCGCCGCCGGGGGGGAAAGGTTAGAACAATTCTAGGGGCCCAGCACTGCCATGCAGCCCTTTAAGGGGCTGATAATATGCTTTTAATGATTTTAATAAGACTTTTGAAATAACAACAATGCAATATTCCATCTGGTAAAATGAGCTAATTGAACAAGGTTGTCTATTTCTTGAGTTCTTCAACATATTGTCATTTAACCCTCCCCCTTTTGCGAAATGGTACGGTCCAGTTCTGGTAGAAGTGCGATGCGTTAAATCTGTGTGCTGATCAGTGCAACGCTACTTGCTGCTGTGTTGCGGTGCAGCAGCCAGCCAGCAGTGGAGTGCGTACAGTCTATGATCGCTAAATATGAAGAGTGGCTGTCAAAAATGTAAAGAAAGGCAGCTGAAAGCTGAGAGGGACCGGAGAGGCAGGCAACTGGTCACTCAGTTTTTCCCAAAGAAAGGTAGCTATCGCTCACATGTGTGTTCAAAATATTAGCGAATGGTAAATGAACAGTATGCACGTGGTTGGATTAGCCTATCAAGAGAACACTTTTACAGTTTGTACAGTGACATTTTTTCCATTTTAATAACTGAACTGACTTGTGTGATAAACAAGATGAAATATTACGTTATGCTGGTGCTAATAACTAGTGCTAATAACTAGTGCTAATAACCAGTTTCATAACTAATGGGGTGCCTTAAATATGCACATATTCAGCCTCAGGGGGACCTCCGCCCTACCAAACCACTGAACCCCCCCTTTGGAGAAGGAGGTAAGCAGCAATACAACCCATAAATGCTTTAGGATTGAAGTTTTTAATGAGCGAGTGCCATATACAGTTTGCTAGATTAAAGTGTTGCAAATCACCCATCACACATTTCACTACCAATTGTCCTAGCACAAGAAGGCATGTGGCAAAATCTTGAATTTTCATTTGTGATTGTAAATGCACCAGAATTAGTCACTGACCAGTTTTCATCTAGTCCCTGGTACACTGTAGGTTAATACATAAAATGTAATAACAAAGTCACAAACTCAAGGTCCATGGGCTATCAAAAGTCAAATAATGACAATAGTGCAATTGTGACGAGGGTGGGCAAAGTTGGGGGGCCCAAAATTCTAATCTTTCATGGGGCCCAAAATTTCTGGCGGCGCCCCTGCGCGTGACTATGCTTTTGTATGGAATGTAGCTTGACCCTGCATTTGTACAGTATCTCCACCAGCATGGCTGACATCTGGGTTTCTATTTTGCTTCGACATCACTTGCAAGTCAAGGATACAGTGGTGCTTGAAAGTTTGTGAACCCTTTAGAATTTTCTAAATTTCTGCATGAATATGACCTAAAACATCATCAGATTTTCACACAAGTCCTAAAAGTAGATAAAGAGAACCCAGTTAAACAAATGAGACAAAAATATTATACTTGGTAATTTATTTATTGAGGAAAATGATCCAATATTACATATCTGTGAGTGGCAAAAGTATGTGAACCTTTGCTTTCAGTATCTGGTGTGACCCCCTTGCGCAGCAATAACTGCAACTAAACATTTCCGGTAACCGTTGATCAGTCCTGCACACCGGCTTGGAGGAATTTTAGTCCATTCCTCCATACAGAACAGCTTCAACTCTGGGATGTTGGTGGGTTTCCTCACATGAACTGCTCGCTTCAGGTCCTTCCACAACATTTCCATTGGATTAAGGTCAGGACTTTGACTTGGCCATTCCAAAACATTAACTTTATTCTTCTTTAACCATTCTTTGGTAGAATGACTTGTGTGCTTAGGGTTATTGTCTTGCTGCATGACCCACCTTCTCTTGAGATTCAGTTCATGGACAGATGTCCTGACATTTTCTTTTAGAATTCGCTGGTATATTTCAGAATTCATTGTTCCGTCAATGATGGCAAGCCGTCCTGGCCCAGATGCAGCAAAACAGGCCCAAACCATGATACTACCACCACCATGTTTCACAGATGGGATAAGGTTCTTATGCTGGAATGCAGTGTTTTCCTCTCTCCAAACATAACGCTTCTCATTTAAACCAAAAAGTTCTATTTTGGTCTCATCTGTCCACAAAACATTTTTCCAATAGCCTTCTGGCTTGTCCACTTGATCTTTAGCAAACTGCAGATGAGCAGCAATGTTCTTTTTGGAGAGCAGTGGCTTACAGTGCCTTACAACCCTGCCATGGGCACCATTGTTGTTCAGTATTCTCCTGATGGTGGACTCATGAACATTAACCAATGTGAGAGAGGCCTTCAGTTGCTTAGAAGTTACCCTGGGGTCCTTTATGACCTCGCTGACTATTACATGCCTTGCTCTTGGAGTGATCTTTGTTGGTCGACCACTCCTGGGGAGGGTAACAATGGTCTTGAATTTCCTCCATTTGTACACAGTCTGTCTGACTGTGGATTGGTGGAGTCCAAACTCTTTAGAGATGGTTTTGTAATCTTTTCCAGCCTGATGTAGCCTGGGCCCGCCCATCCTAAGCGTGACGCAACACGAGGGCCTGTTGTGAGCTTAGTCTGGCCAGGCAAGCTATCTACAGCTCTTCCAAGCTCCCGAAAAATCAGGAACCAATCAACTTTGAGCATCTCCAACAGCCCTGGGTAGAGGCATGTTCAAGGCAGTGACGTAGTAGAACTGCGACCGGAAGCCATAGATTGTTTACAGAATCTATGCCGGAAGCGCTTCATTCACGCTTCCGCATCTATTACGCATAGATGCTGTATTGAAAGCATTCAACGGGAAGTTCTCATTGAAAACGGAGCAAAGAGCAGCCCTGGAGGTATTTATTGAAAGGAAGGACGTTTTTGCCTTGCTCCCGACCGGCTTCGGTAAGAGTTTAATCTACCAGTTAGCCCCGTTGCGTCGCATACGTCAGAGGAAAGAGTGATGTGATTGGTTTAAGCTTCGTCACAGCCTTTTCTGGCTTCGACCAGTAGCAAACTGAGGCATTTCAGGGAGGCGGGTCAACCACGGGCTCTGGGAAATGGTTGGGCTTAATATCTTGGCCAGACCAATAGCTCGTAGAGCTTTGTCGTGTTAGCCAGACTAAGCCTGATGAGCATCAACAACACTTTTTCTGAGGTCCTCAGAAATCTCCTTTGTTCGTGCCATGATACACTTCCACAAACGTGTGTTGTGAAGATCAGACTTTGCTAGATCCCTGTTCTTTAAATAAAACAGGGTGCCCACTCACACCTGATTGTCATCCCATTGATTGAAAACACCTGACTCTAATTTCACCTTCAAATTAACTGCTAATCCTAGAGGTTCACATACTTTTGCCACTCACTGATATATGTAATCTCATCTCATTATCTCTAGCCGCTTTATCCTTCTACAGGGTCGCAGGCAAGCTGGAGCCTATCCCAGCTGACTACGGGCGAAAGGCGGGGTACACCCTGGACAAGTCACCAGGTCATCACAGGGCTGACACATAGACACAGACATCCATTCACACTCACATTCGCACCTACGGTCAATTTAGAGTCACCAGTTAACCTAACCTGCATGTCTTTGGACTGTGGGGGAAACCGGAGCACCCGGAGGAAACCCACGCGGACACAGGGAGAACATGCAAACTCCACACAGAAAGGCCCTCGCCAGCCACGGGGCTCAAACCCAGAACCTTCTTGCTGTGAGGCGACAGCGCTAACCACTACACCACCGTGCCGCCCCTGATATGTAATATTGGATCATTTTCCTCAGTAAATAAATGACCAAGTATAATATTTTTGTCTCATTTGTTTAACTGGGTTCTCTTTATTTACTTTTAGGATTTGTGTGAAAATCTGATGATGTTTTAGGTCATATTTAAGACGAAAGAAGAAACCTTTATTCATCACATGCACACTTCAAGCACAGTGAAATTCATCCTCTGCATTTAACCCATCTGAAGCAGTGAACACACGCACACACTCAGAGCAGTGGGCAGCCACACCAGAGCGCCCGGGGAGCAGTTAGGGGTTAGGTACCTTGCTCAAGGGCACCTCAGCCCAAGGCTGCCCCACGTCAACCTAACCTAATATTTATGCAGAAATATAGAAAATTATGAAGGGTTCACAAACTTTGAAGCACCACTGTAGATAAAAACTTTTAAATTATATATTAGTGATATATATATTATTCACTGTACTCCCCCCACCACCCACTCAACCCCAATCAAAAAGAAATTACCATCAGCCACTACATTTGGAAATTTGGAGCTGCAAACTTTTGAACTGATATAGTTTTGATTTTTCACTATGAAAATATTAACATGCGCTATTTGACCTTTTTTTTTTTGCTACATAAAGGAACGCCTGTGCGAAATGGACACAGTAATAATAATTAAAAAAAACTGCTATAAAGTACATTTCTTTATCTTTTTCATTTTGTCTTAAATGTTAAACACAATAAAAGTGCAGCTACACAACTATAGTTCTACGTTTTTGTGTGCCATGTGCCATATTAACACCTATTTTTGCTGCTTTATGATATATATAGGCAACAGCTATTCACAGTGTTACACTAGAACTGTGAAGTCACTGAGTCAGATGTGTTACCTCTGTGTGTGTGTGTGTGTGTGTGTGTGTGTGTGTGTGTGTGTGAGAGAGAGAACAGCTGAGCTAAGTGGGAGGCTGATGGATGGGGGACCCCTGCTGGTGATGCACAGCCACTGCGGACAGTACACTAGACATAATTATAAACATGTAATAGACCAGTCATAAATGTGATTTTAGGTGAGTTTTGGGGCAGCTGGCACTCATCTAACCATCTCCCAGCACTGTATTGCAACCCCATGTCTACAAACCTTGAACATGCCACTCAATCACATCCACTGAGGTTGACTAGCTAAGCGCACATTCAGTACGTCTGACCATGTGAGTTTACTTTCTCTCTCACCTGGAGGGGAAGAACTAAAAACGTGCTGTTTTTTTTCCCCCCAGAAGCTATGTTCTGCACTACAGTAAAAGAGATGGTATTATAAAAGGGCATTCATTCAGAAAAGGGACAACTTCTTCAGTAACTGGAAATGTGACCCATATAGCATTTGTGTTTAAAACGTAGACACTGTTTCGCTCTCTATTTGTGGTCTAAAAGCATGTGATCTATTTATTTCACCATCTTCCCACTGGCCAGACAACCTAATTTTGCAGACAGCTGCTCCACATTTGTTCATTTGTTCATTACTCCATTTCATGCTTCTACATGACCCTGTTATAAGAAACCGATGCAGTGGCTCACATGTCCACAGTTGATTTGAGTCTTGACACCAAAAAAAAAAAAGCTACATCAGAGAAGGAACCACACATATCTGCATACACAGATGTCTCATGACAGGAACTGAGAAGCACTAACTTAGCCGTTTATATGCTGCTGGTGTAAAACAGTTGATCCAGTTGACCTTTGTTAAATAGTGCTGTGGTGGGACTCAGCAGAGCCATGTAAGGAGGAAGTGGTGGGCGGCCCAACTGAATACATTTCCTCCTCCTGGCAGTTTTCTTCCTAGCATACATGTTAAAGTATAACCAAAATGGTCTCTGTTCACATGCAAGTGCATCTTCTTACTTGAAACCTGTGCATCCAGGCCCAGCAGTGACTGAGACACTTTATAGTTCTAATATGTCGCTTAGTTTCTCTGACCAAAAGATTTAAAGAAATAGTCCAGAATCTTTCAGTATCTATATTCTGCAACTATACAGTACGTGTGATTACCACAAACAGGATTTTTTGTGCTAAGAACTCAAAACTTACTTATAATGGAAATCTAAGGGCAGACATTCATTCATTCATTCATTAAGTAATTTATCCTGGTCCAGGTGATGGTGGGTCTGGACCCTATCCCAGGAACACTAAGCACAAGGCATGAGAACACCATGAATGGGACACCATGCACACATACTTTCTCACTTTTGGGCAATTTAGATGAACCAATCCACCTCCTGGCATACTGTTGGGAGGTACAATGTATGGCCAAAAGTTTGTGGACACCTACCTCACATCACAGGACATCATATGTGAGCCTTTGCAAAACTGTTACCACAAAGTTGAAAGCACATAAACATCTTTGTATGCTGTAGCAATTACAATTCCCCTCCACTAGAACTAACAGGCCCAAACCTGTTTCATCATGACAATGCACCTGAACACAAAGCAAGCTCCATGATTTTGACATGGTTTGCCAAGGTTGGAGTGTCCTGCAGAGAGCCCTGACCTCAACCCCACTGAACACTTGGATGACTGCACCCGAGACTTCCTCACCTGACCTCACGAATGCTCTTGTACCTGAATGAACACACACTTCAAAATCTAGTCGAAAGCCTTCCCAGAAGAGTTATTGGAAGTTATTATAACAGCAAAAGGGGACTAAATCTGGAATGGGGTGTTCAGAAAGCACATGATGGTTATGTGTTCACAAACTTTTGGACATATAGTTTAGGAGGAAACCAGAGAACCTGGAGAAAGCCTATCAACATACAGGGAGAACATGCACCATTTCACAAACACAATAATAATAATAAGCTCAGGATTAAACCAGGGGCCCTAGCATTCGTGTTTGGACACCTCAGAAGTGACTTCTATCTATTTTGCTATAGCATTGGAAAGTTGGACCTCTCGTATCCATCTTATCCTAATTGTGATAGTTAGGATAGTCACGTATTTCAAATGTTTATCGGCAGGAACGTAACAATTACCCTAGACTTCCATTCTAAGTGTGTTTCAAGTCAGTGAATTTTCTTTTCTTTTCTCAATACAGGGACATGTTTTAAAATTCTAGTCTGTAATAATCACACATACACTCACCGGCCACTTTATTAGGAACACCCATCCACCTGCTGTTTTATGCAGTTATCTAATCAGCCAATCCCTTAACAGTAGCACAATGCATCAAATCATGCAGATGCAAATCAAGAGCTTCAGTTAACGTTCACGTCATTCAAACGTAAGAATGGGAAAAAATTATGATCTCTGTGACTTTCACTGTAGCATGGGTGTTGGTGCTAACCAGATGGACTGGTTTGAGTATTCCAGAAACTGCTGATCTCCTGGGGTTTTCACACACAGCAGTCTCTAGAGTTTACACAGAATGGTGCGAAAAACAAAAAACATCGAGTGAGTGACAGTTCTGTGGGTAGAAACAAACGCCTGGTTGATAAGACAGGTCAGAGGAAAATGGCCAGATTGGTTCAAGCTGCCAGGAACGATATAGTAACTCATAGCAACTCTTTACAAACGTGGTGAGCAGAAAAGCATCTCAGCATGCAACAGCAGAAGACCACATTGGATTCCAGTCCTGCCAGCCAAGAACAGGAATCTTAGAATCAAGAACAAGTTCCTATTAAAGTGGCCGGTGAGTGTATGTTGTAAATGTGGTACAGAGAGATTGGCTTGAAAAACTTTGGAGTTATTACTTTAAAAGTTTACCCCTTAACACCAGGTCTTCTCATGACTGGCACTTTTAAATTGAAACCATGTTTTCTTTTGTTTTTCAGTCTATGAGTCCTACGAGCCAGTATACATCAACATCTGTGCTGTTTCATTTGTGTATTGTTGTCTGTGTTCTATTCTGTATTGTGCTTGTTATATAATTATTTTGTGTGTGTGTGTGTGTGTGTCAGTGCATAGTGTCACGTCTTTTTACTGTCTGTTATGTAGTTTATGTATCCTGTCTTTGTTTTTGTTTGTTGCTGGTATAAATGTGCTGTATGTTCATTTGCCTCAACAAACTCCACCCACCTCATCGTGAAGATATACGTTACACACTCAATGACCAAAACCAAACTGCTAAGCCTGGTTCTCATGTGGCCGCAGCCTGAATAAGCCCACTCATCTCCACTTGCAGTTTAATCACAGAAACTGTAAAACACCCACTCCTCACCCTGCTACTCTCACAAGGTTTTGTGTGATTCTCTCATACCCCTCCACATAGCCGGGCCAGCAAAGTGCGAGGCACAGACTGGCATTAAATACAGTGAGTCATCAGTGTCCCTATTGTAGCTAATCACATTCAACCACAGGTCTATTTTTACTCTCTTCAGCCCTGTGGGTGCCAATCACCACTGTTTAATCATCACCGCACGCCAACAGGCCAGTTCAGTTCAATCCATCTGGGCTTCCAGAGTTGTATAAAATATTGTCTAGAACAATTATATAATATGTAGCTGGAGACATAAACATGAATGAGAAAAATATTATACAAACGGATATGAGAGTCACGTCTTTGAGACATGCGATGTCTAACAAATATAAGGCAGAGCCAGGGATGGGTATAACAGGTATCAAAATCTAATCAGTTGAGTTTATAAGTTTGCCTCCCCATGGTTTCTGGATGATAAAAAAGAAATTTTGAATTATACAAGTTAAAAATGAAATGTAGGTGTATTCTGAAATAAGTCAGCAATCCACAAGATAAGACAAAGATCATTTGAAAAAAGTTGGGACAAAGTACAAATTGTAAATAAAAACGGAATGCAGTAATTTACAAATCTCAAAAACTGATATTGTATTCATAGACAACATATCAAATGTCGAAAGTGAGACATTTTGAAATTTCATACCAAATATTGGCTCATTTGAAATTTCATGACAGCAACACATCTCAAACTAGAAAAGCACTCGGAGAGCGCAGACCTCTGCCAAGAATCCTTTAAAAAAGTCCGGGATCCAGACGGTGATCCGGATCACCGCCAAAATTTATTGGATTGTTACTTGTGCCCAGTCACACCTCTGGAAAAAGTTTCAGAGCAATCTGTTCATAACTTTTTCCGTAATGTTGCTAACAGACAAACCAACCAACTAACAAACAAACAAACCAACGCTACCGAAAACATAACCTCGTTGGCGGAGGTAATAACTAGAATGCATTTCCGGAGAAAATGCGAAAGTGTGCTTGCTCAGGTGTGCCGCCATGGCGACCCGGCAAGAGAGGCGACCGCACGCCCACACAACAAGTTTTGTGTCAACACGCGAAAGTTTGGCCAAAAAATATTATACAAATGGATATGAGAGTCACGTCTTTGAGACATGTGATGTCTAACAAATATAAGGCAGAGCCAGGGATGGGTATAACAGGTATCAAAATCTAATCAGTTGAGTTTATAAGTTTGCCTCCCCATGGTTTCTGGATGATAAAAAAGAAATTTTGAATTATACAAGTTAAAAATGAAATGTAGGTGTATTCTGAAATAAGTCAGCAATCCACAAGATAAGACAAAGATCATTTGAAAAAAGTTGGGACAAAGTACAAATTGTAAATAAAAACGGAATGCAATAATTTACAAATCTCAAAAACTGATATTGTATTCATAGACAACATATCAAATGTCGAAAGTGAGACATTTTGAAATTTCATGCCAAATATTGGCTCATTTGAAATTTCATGACAGCAACACATCTCAAACTAGAAAAGCACTCGGAGAGCGCAGACCTCTGCCAAGAATTCTTTAAAAAAATCCGGGATCCAGACGGTGATCCGGGTCACCACCAAAATTTAATGGATTGTCACTTGTGCCCAGTCACACCTCTGGAAAAAGTTTCAGAGCAATCTGTTCATAACTTTTTCCGTAATGTTGCTAACAGACAAACCAACCAACTAACAAACAAACAAACCAACGCTACCGAAAACCTAACCTCATTGGCGGAGGTAATAACTAGAATGCATTTCCGGAGAAAATATGAAAGTGTGCTTGCTCAGGTGCGCCGCCATGGCGACCCGGCAAGAGAGGCGACCGCATGCCCACCCGACAAGTTTTGTGTCAACACGCAAAAGTTTGGCCAAGACACAAGGCGGATTCTCATACGGAGATGACAGGCTGGCAAGGTTCTTTACAGGGACATCCCAGAGCTATTACTTACATGAAAATTTAGATGTAATTCTAAATCCGTGAAGAGATATGACCCAAAACACGTTTTTGCGCATTGTGGCGCCCCCTAGTGGCCAAATGACACCAAATTTGATGAGGGTACATGAACTGATGCCGAAAGTCAGCTCAACAAATATGGTCTTGATACGTCAAAGCGTTTCTGAGATATGAGCCAAAATACGTTTTTGCCAATTGTGACGCCCCCAGTGGCCAAATGACACCATATTTGATGAGGGTAGTTTGGATGGTGTCCAAAGTCATGCCACTAAATATGGTCTTGATATGTCAAAGCATTTCCATGATATGAGCTCACTTCCTTTTTGGTGGCTTCGCCATCGAATTCGATTGGCTGCCACGGGCAAATGCTTTGATGTATGAGAGTGAAACGAATATCATTCATTAGGCATGGACTGTAGATCATGTGTGCCAAGTTTCGTGATGATCAGACAAAACATGCAGCCACACAGCAAAATCCCCAGTGTTGAATTAACACCCAGAGTGTTGATTTAACACCCTACTGTGTTTATATAGGTCCAATTGGACACAAATTAACTCTGAAAGTGTTAATTCAACACTGAGGAATTTGCTGTGCAGGGTCACTCTACCTTCACTTTGGACAAAATTCAAAATGGCGGGAAATCTGATTAGGCGGAGAATGACATCACAGGGTGCGTTGGAATCATCTAGCTCCAAGGATTCCAATGGCACCAGACTTATGAAAATCGGACATACGGATCAAAAGTTACGTGCATAAACGCATGTAAGACTGTGATCAGTTGGTGGCGCTAAAGCGTGAGACGCACCAACATGAAACTTGATGAAATCAATCAGGGTCCACTCCTTTATCAGTGTACCAAGTTTCATGATTTTACACCTTACGGTTTGGCCTACAGAAGGAAAAATCTGTTTTTTGCATTGCGCGCCCATTCATTTCAATGGGGAAAAAATTAATCCTTTAAAAAAATCCGGGATCCAGAAGGTGATCCGGATCACCTCCAAAATTTAATGGATTGTTATTTGTGCCCAGTCACACCTCTGGAAAAAATTTCAGAGCAATCCATTCATTACTTTTTCCGTAATGTTGCTAACAGACAAACCAACAAACAAACAAACAAACAAACGCTACCGAAAACATAACCTTCTTGGCGGAGGTAAAAAATTGGGACAGGGGCAATAAGAGGCTGGAAAAGTTAAAGGTAAAAAAAAAAGAACAGCTGGAGGACCAAATTGCAACTCATTAGGTCAATTGGCAATAGGTCATTAACACTACGTTCACACTGCAGGCTGAAGTGACTCAAATCCGATTTTTTCGCCCATATGTGACCTGTATCCGATCTTTTATTGACAATATGAATGACACAGATCGTTTGGATATGTAGTCCTAATTCCGATTCCTATCCGATCTTTTCATATGCGACTTCAGTCTGAACTGCCGGGTCGCATTCATCCGACTTACACATCATCAACAAGCCACAAACGTCACTATTCTGCGCTGAAGTAGGCGGCGGGTCTCTCAAAAAAAGTTACAACAACATGGCTTTGATGTTCCTTTGAACGGAGGTTGCAGTCACTACCCCGCAGAACGCCTGAGCCAAAACCCTTGCCCTCTTCCTTCTCAACCTCCTCCTTAACATCAGGCTATTGCGCATGTTCTGGCTCCGTCGCAACAACTGCATCATCGCCAGGTACTCCATGCTGGCTACTGTCATACACAGGAAACTTTAGGTTACTTCCGTAAACACTGGCCATGCTCACTGCATGTGACGTCGTCGTATCCTGCAATGCGCATGCGGAACACTTTTAGGTCGCTTTTCGTTCATACTGAGGATCACATACAAGTCGCATATCGTTAACGTGAACGACCTCACAAAAAAATCGGATTTCACAAAAAAATCGGAATTGAGCATTAAGCTTTGCAGTGTGAACGTAGTGTAACATGACTGGGTATAAAAAGAGCATCTTGGAGTGGCAGCGTCTCTCAGAAGTAAAGATGGGAAGAGGATCACCAATCCCCCTAATTCTGCGCCGACAAATAGTGGAGCAATATCAGAAAGGAGTTTGACAGTGTAAAATTGCAAAGAGTTTGAACATATCATCATCTACAGTGCATAATATCATCAAAAGATTCAGAGAATCTGGAAGAATCTCTGTGCGTAAGGGTCAAGGCCGGAAAACCATACTGGGTGCCCATGATCTTCGGGCCCTTAGACGGCACTGCATCACATACAGGCATGCTTCTGTATTGGAAATCACAAAATGGGCTCAGGAATATTTCCAGAGAACATTATCTGTGAACACAATTCACCGTGCCATCCGCCGTCGCCAGCTAAAACTCTATAGTTCAAAGAAGAAGCCGTATCTAAACATGATCCAGAAGCGCAGACGTCTTCTCTGGGCCAAGGCTCATTTAAAATGGACTGTGGCAAAGTGGAAAACTGTTCTGTGGTCAGACAAATCAAAATTTGAAGTTCTTTATGGAAATCAGGGACGCCATGTCATTTGGACTAAAGAGGAGAAGGACGACCCAAGTTGTTATCAGCGCTCAGTTCAGAAGCCTGCATCTCTGATGGTATGGGGTTGCATTAGTGCGTGTGGCATGGGCAGCTTACACATCTGGAAAGACACCATCAATGCTGAAAGGTATATCCAGGTTCTAGAGCAACATGTGCTCCCATCCAGATGACGTCTCTTTCAGAGAAGACCTTGCATTTTCCAACATGACAATGCCAAACCACATACTGCATCAGTTACAGCATCATGGCTGCGTAGAAGAAGGGTCCGGGTACTGAACTGGCCAGCCTGCAGTCCAGATCTTTCACCCATAGAAAACATTTGGCGCATCATAAAACGGAAGATACGACAAAAAAGACCTAAGACAGTTGAGCAACTAGAATCCTACATTAGACAAGAATGGGTTAACATTCCTATCCCTAAACTTGAGCAACTTGTCTCCTCAGTCCCCAGACGTTTACAGACTGTTGTAAAGAGAAAAGGGGATGTCTCACAGTGGGAAACATGGCCTTGTCCCAACTTTTTTGAGATGTGTTGTTGTCATGAAATTTAAAATCACCTAATTTTTTTCTTTAAATGATACATTTTCTCAGTTTAAACATTTGATATGTCATCTATGTTCTATTCTGAATAAAATATGGAATTTTGAAACGTCCACATCATTGCATTCCATTTTTATTTACAATTTGTACTTTGTCCCAACTTTTTTGGAATCAGGGTTGTAGTTATAACAGAAATGCCAAAAAGAATGGGGAAGATGGTTCAGATGCAGGGGAAAATATGAAAAGATACAAAAAGAACATGATAAAGGTAGTATTACTGACTAACTCATTATTAACATCATACACCATATACCGGTGACCATTTTACTTGTGATTCTGAAGGCATATATGTGAAACCCAACACACTAACCTGTCTGGTTATAAATTTATCTGTCTTGGTTACGTAATTCTTCCCACTCAAACATGTCGCTTACTATATGTGATACTGTATACTCATCATCATCTTCTCCCCTGTCCAGCACTGTTGCCAGGTCGGGGTGCATGTGGACCGTAGTGATCCATGTCGTATTAATTGGAACATAGTTTTACGTCAGATGGCCTTCCTGCCACAACCCTCCCATTTCTGGGCTTGGGGAAATAACCATACACCCACATTCACACCAGTGGGCAATTTAAAGTGGCCAATTAGCCTAACCACATGTCTTTGGACTGGGGGGGAAACCAGAACACCCAGAGGAAACCCACACAGACATGGAGAGAACATGCAAACACCACACAAAAAGGCCCCTGTCAGCCACTGGGCTCAAACTCAGAACTGTCTTGCTGTGAGGCAACAGTGTTAACCACTGCACCACTATACCACCCCAAAGATACTATATACTATACATGCTTAATGTGGCAGCCTGTACAAACCCATCAGATGGTACTGTACCTGAATTTTAGAAAACAGAAAAAAAAAGTGAATGAATGAATGAAAAATTAGTTTTTGCCCAAAACTGAGTTCTTCTACCAACAATATACTTTGATATCATTAATATATTTCATCAAAATGACATGGAAATGTTTTATATTTACTTTATCACATTGCCTAGGCTACCTACAAAGATCATATTAAGTAAGGAGCCAGTTTGACACAGTGAATGTCAGGTTTTATTCATGGATAGCTATGTGCTGTAGTGAAATGGACAGAAACCTAATCAATTCAGTTTGTTAACAGATATCAACTGTCAGAATAATCCATGATGCTCCTGTGAGTCACACTGTCATCAAAATAGAAGAATGTGTGCACATTGTGTACAAATGATTATGGAGAACATTTAAATATGCGGCGGCATGGTGGTATAGTGGTTAGCACTGTCGCCTCACAGCAAGAAGGTCTGGGTTCGAGCCCCGTGGCCGGCGAGGGCCTTTCTGTGTGGAGTTTGCATGTTCACCCCGTGTCTGTGTGGGTTTCCTCCGGGTGCTCCGGTTTCTCCCACAGTCCAAAGACATGCAGGTTAGGTTAACTGGTGACTCTAAATTGACCGTAGGTGTGAATGTGAGTGTGAATGGTTGTCTGTGTCTATGTGTCAGCCCTGTGATGACCTGGCAACTTGTCCAGGGTGTACCACGCCTTTCGCCCGTAGTCAGCTGGGATAGGCTCCAGCTTGCCTGCAACCCTGTAGAACAGGATAAAGCGGCTAGAGATAATGAGATGAGATGAGACCTAATTAAAACGAGACCCTCAATGACGGCATAGCTCAATCCGGCCCCGTCTAATCCAGAAGGAATAATCTTAAGTGGGCCACCTTGCACAATAAATGTTGCAAGCTATATACAAGCTATATATAGAAGCTATATACGCCCTAGGTATACCAACCTATTTGCTAGAAAGAATCAAAATTGGTGAAGAATTGAGGGAGAAGAAGTGATTTGTGTGGAAACTGCTCGTTAGGGCTTAATTACTCCATATCTTCATAATTAATTGCAATTATGCACATTTGCGAAGAAGCTATATGCACCCCAGGCAGACCTACCTTCCTACCAAAAAGAATAAAAATCGGTGAAGAATTGAGAGAGAAGAAGTGATTTTCATGAAATGTGGACAACGGACGACGGACAACACATGATGGAATAAGCTCATCGCCTATCGGCCGGATGAGCTCATAAAGGAAATATTGCCAAAAGACCAGAACTCACTAAATTAAATCAGTTAGCTATTATTTCAGCAACACTGTAATTGTGATCTTTGAGCAAATGACACCTACCTGAGGTTAAAATGTGCAATTATTTTATAACATAATTTGTATATCTTATTTATTGCATTGTAAATAGGTACTGCACACTTAAATGTGTTTTTGAGCTGTAAACTAAATGATATGACTGTACTGTCATGAAACACATCAATGCTGGTGTTAATATTGATAAACTGACTGTTTTTTAAATAAAAATTGGCATTTTATGGTTTGCAAATGGTTCAAAATGCCATCTACTGGTTCAAATCATCCTGAAGTTTGCAAGGCCGATGCTGACGTAGAGTCGACCATATATACGGTATGCTGATCAAGACTCATCATTCACATGAGTTTATGCTATTTCCCCACCCAACCCCTCTCCTCAGCCCCTCCCACTCCTTATCAACTCCTCCAGCCTCCCCTACCCCCCTTCCCAAGTTTTAGCACTTTTCAAAATTATGCAATCAGGCTCAGAAATGGGGATGAAGTTACACTTTAAATTAAATACAAATGCGTCGCTACATACTGTATAACCAAATCTATTTAATTTCTGTCTAGTAAAGCACTGATATTTTATAACAGCTGATTATTTGGGGTGTTTTAATAAAGTATGGCGGCGGCACAGTGGTGTAGTGGTTAGCACTGTCGCTTCACAGCAAGAAGGTCCTGGGTTCGAGCCCAGCAGCTGGTGAGGGCCTTTCTGTGTGGAGTTTGCGTGTTCTCCCCGTGTCTGCGTGGGTTTCCTGCGGGTGCCCCAACACTCCATAGACATGCAGGTTAGTTTAATTGGTGTCTCTCAATTGACCGTAGGTGTGAATGTGAGTGTGAATGGTTGTTTGTCTCTGTGTCAGCCCTACGATAACCTGGCGACTTGTCCAGGGTGTACCCTGCCTCTCGCTGTACCTCAACTGGGATAGGCTCCAGCTTGCCTGCGACCCTGTAGAACAGGATAAGCAGCTACAGATAATGGATGGATGGAATAAAGTATGGCCAAACAGGACTTTAGGCCTTACCGAAAACACCTATTAACTTCACAGAGTAGCATTCACTCTATGAATATATTAGATAAGAAAGGTTCTTAAATAGTGATGTTAGAGCCAATCACTCTGGTTCCACAATATCTGATTGAGTTCAGAGAAGTTACTTTTGGTTGTGTGGTAAACCGTGCATGTCACCCAGAGGACAAAGTGAGGGAGTGAGAGCGACACAGAAAAGGACACTGATTGTGAGATGTGGCGGACAGAACACTTTCCCAGAATGTGTAAACTGGTAGGCAGAGCCACAGTGAATGAGAGTAGGAGTCGACAAAAAAAGAACAGCGCCAACATTGTTGTGTACCAGATAAGCCCAGGGAATATAGAGACCCAAGAGTGGAATGTGTACAGTGTCCTTTTTTTATTGAATGTACCATTGAATGAATTTAACACTATAAAAAGTAACAATATTGGACATACAGTGGGGCAAAAAAGTATTTCAGCCACCAATTGTGCAAGTTCTCCCACTTAAAAAGATGAGAGAGGCCTGTAATTATCATCATAGATACACTTCAACTATGAGAGACAGAATGGGGGGAAAGAATCCAGGAAATCACATTGTAGGATTTTTAATGAATTAATTGGTAAATTCCTCTGTAAAATAAGTATTTGGTCACCTACAAGCAAGCAAGATTTCTGGCTCTCACAGACCTGTAACAACTTCTTTAAGAGGCTCCTCTGTCCTCCACTCGTTAACTGTATTAATGGCACCTGTTTGAACTCGTTATCAGTATAAAAGACACCTGTCCACAACCTCAAACAGTCACACTCCAAACTCTACTATGGCCAAGACCAAAGAGCTGTCAAAGGACACCAGAAACAAAATTGTAGACCTGCACCAGGCTGGGAAGACTGAATCTGCAATAGGTAAGCAGCTTGGTGTGAAGAAATCAACTGTGGGAGCAATTATTAGAAAATGGAAGACATACAAGACCACTGATAATCTCCCTCGATCTGGGGCTCCACGCAAGATCTCACCCCGTGGGGTCAAAATGATCACAAGAATGGTGAGCAAAAATCCCAGAACCACACGGGGGGACCTAGTGAATGACCTGCAGAGAGCTGGGACCAAAGTAACAAAGGCTACCATCAGTAACACACTACGCCGCCAGGGACTCAAATCCTGCAGTGCCAGACGTGTCCCCCTGCTTAAGCCAGTACATATCCAGGCCCGTCTGAAGTTTGCTAGAGAGCATTTGGATGATCCAGAAGAGGATTGGGAGAATGTCATATGGTCAGATGAAACCAAAATAGAACTTTTTGGTAAAAACTCAACTTGTCGTGTTTGGAGGAGAAAGAATGCTGAGTTGCATCCAAAGAACACGATACCTACTGTGAAGCATGGGGGTGGAAACATCATGCTTTGGGGCTGTTTTTCTGCAAAGGGACCAGGACGACTGATCTGTGTAAAGGAAAGAATGAATGGGGCCATGTATCATGAGATTTTGAGTGAAAACTTCCTTCCATCAGCAAGGGCATTGAAGATGAAACGTGGCTGGGTCTTTCAGCATGACAATGATCCCAAACACACTGCCCAGGCAACGAAGGAGTGGCTTTGTAAGAAGCATTTCAAGGTCCTGGAGTGGCCTAGCCAGTCTCCAGATCTCAACCCCATAGAAAATCTTTGGAGGGAGTTGAAAGTCCGTGTTGCCCAGTGACCGCCCCAAAACATCACTGCTCTAGAGGAGATCTGCATGGAGGAATGGGCCAAAATACCAGCAACAGTGTGTGAAAACCTTGTGAAGACTTACAGAAAATGTTTGACCTCTGTCATTGCCAACAAAGGGTATATAACAAAGTATTGAGATGAACTTTTGTTATTGACCAAATAGTTATTTTCCACCATAATTTGCAAATAAATTCTTTAAAAATCAGACAATGTGATTTTCTGGATTTTTTTTTCTCATTTTATCTCTCATAGTTGAGGTATACCTATGATGAAAATTACAGGCCTCTCTCATCTTTTTTAAGTGGGAGAACTTGCACAATTGGTGACTGACTAAATACTTTTTTGCCCCACTGTAGCAGCATATTAAATACAGCTCATGTTTAGGTAAATAGTACGTGAAACTGATTGCATCATTTGTTCAGTTGTAGTTCAGTTGTTCAGTTGTTGTTCAAAGACATGTGGTTAGGTTAACATGGGGTGGCGGCCATGGGCTAAAGTGTCCTCGAGCAAGGTACCTAACCCCCAACTGCTCCCCGGGTGCCGTAGCATAGCTGCCCACTGCTCTGGGTATGTGTATGCGCTCATTGCTCACCTGTGTGTGTGTGTGTGTGTGTGTGTGTGTGTGTGTGTGTGTGTGTGTGTGTGTGTGTGTGTGCACGCATGTATTCACTGCTTCAGATGGGTTAAATGCAGAGGAGGAATTGCATTGTGCTTGAGTATACATGTGACAAATAAAGGCTTCTTCTTGTTGTTCAGTTATTGTTGTTCAGTGGTTGTTGTTCGGTTGTTCAGTTGTTGTTCAGTCGTCGTTGAGTTGTTGTTGAGTTGTTCAGCTGTTGGTCAGTTGTTGTTGTTCATTTGTTCAATTCTTGTTCAGTTGTTTAGTTGTTGTCGTTGTGGTTGTTGTTCAGTTGTGTTGTTATCGTTGTTTTTCTTGTTGTTGTCATTGTTGTCGTCATCATCATCGTCATTGGCCATGGATGTCAAGCAAGCTTTGTGGGAGACTATATTCATTCTTTCAATCATGGAACATGTTTTATATTAAATACGTTCATATATTGTATAGACCTGGCGACTTGTCCAGGGTGTACCCCGCCTTTCGCCCGTAGTCAGCTGGGATAGGCTCCAGCTTGCCTGCGACCCTGTAGAAGGATAAAGCGGCTAGAGATAATGAGATGAGATGAGATATATTGCATATGGTCAAAATTCTCATTTATGGAAGAACTGAGTGAATTTAATCAAGTGAATATTTTTTACTGAAAGTATAAAAAAGAGAGTCCTATATTTCGCTTGAAATACATCATATGGTGCAGAGAGGTTACATTTATTTTGGCTAAGGCTGTCTGTAATTATTATAAAAAGGTATTTTATTTATTCTGTAACTTTTCAAAAGTAATGTTAGACTTGTACACAGCTTTAAAACTATTTAATAGTTTTACGTACAGCCTAAAACACTACAGGGTGTGCTGTTATAGGAAAATAATCAGTGATTTGGTGGTGTGATGTGGCCTGATGTTACTGTTACCATCCCAAAGTGGATAAACTGACTCTAATGCCACATCAATTTGCCCATGACTCAGTTTTAAACATATTAAAAAAAAATGACACATCATACATTTTCAGAATTTATAGTTGCATTTAACATTGTGGAAAGTCCACAAGAAAAGTTAGTTCCTCTTATCACATACCGTAAGTTATAGCAGCTAGTCATTCCCTCACCAGGATCATTTATCTCTCTCCTAAAGTTACCATGATAATACCCACAGCTTGTCATTAATGGAAACCCTTACAGATTATTTCTGTTATCTGACCAGAGCCTTTAGTAATAATCTGCTCATACACTTTAGCATGTCGCTGTGTAGATGCAGCAATTTCTGCTCACAGACTCCTTACATATCCTGACAAAAGGCAGCTCTAAAAATGGGCATTGAGTTGGCAGAGATATAAAAATAGTGTTATTGGGTGGGTGAGTGTGAGAGACGCATACAAACACACACACACACACACACACACACACTTGAGGGAGTGTGTGTGTGTTTGTGCTAGAACAGAATGCAGCCTCTGAGAGTCGTGCACCAGGATATCTGCGCTGTAGAAAACGTTCTGCATGAACAAAGTGCTGTGTAAGGGGAACATACGAGACTGGGGAGGGAAGTGTTTCTCACATGGCTAGGGATAAAAGAGAACAAAAGAGGACAGAAATGGTGATTTAGTCATCGGTTTACTCACCCAGACATGTGCACATCCGTCCATTGGTGTCTGCCTCTATCCTATTTCCTTCTTTTTCTCCCAGTACTAGAATAGCCTCACATCTCTTCATTCGTTTGGTCTTGTCAAATTATATAAAGACAAATAATTTTCAGTAGTGCACTTCTTTCCTGATATTTTGGAAAAGGGTTCAAGTTCAATCTAGCTCATGATTTCTGAAATTGGTTGGAGATAGAGTTTTAGATTTGCAGTGGACATGTAAGACAAGTAAACATTACTGTTCCTGCTCTCACGAGAGTTTGAGTCAATTTCAAGAATTCAGGAGATAAATGTAATCGGAACATAAGGTGAATGAAGTTTGTGATCTGTCAAACAAAAAAATTTGAAAGAATTGATAAATAATAAGGGGTGGCACGGTGGTGTAGTGGTTAGCGCTGTCGCCTCACAGCAAGAAGGTCCGGGTTCGAGCCCCGTGGCTCGCGAGGGCCTTTCTGTGCGGAGTTTGCATGTTCTCCCCGTGTCCGCGTGGGTTTTCTCCGGGTGCTCCGGTTTCCCCCACAGTCCAAAGACATGCAGGTTAGGTTAACTGGTGACTCTAAGGCCAAGTTTACATTAGACCGTATCTGTCTCGTTTTCTTCGCGGATGCACTGTCCGTTTACATTAAACCGCCTGGAAACGCCGGGAAACGGGAATCCGCCAGGGTCCACGTATTCAATCCAGATCGTGTCAGCTCCGGTGCTGTGTAAACATTGAGAATACGCGGATACGCTGTGCTGAGCTCTAGCTGGCGTCGTCATTGGACAACGTCACTGTGACATCCACCTTCCTGATTCGCTGGCGTTGGTCATGTGACGTGACTGCTGAAAAACGGTGCGGACTTCCGCCTTGTATCACCTTTCATTAAAGAGTATAAAAGTATGAAAATACTGCAAATACTGATGCAAATACTGCCCATTGTGTAGTTATGATTGTCTTTAGGCTTGCCATCTTTCCACTTGCAAGTGGTAAGTGATATGCGCTGGGATCACACACACAGCGGCTCAGTCCCGAATCACAGCTTGTGCACTTCACTCGCGTGCTCTGTGAGCTGCGCAAGGCTGGAGTGCGCACCCTCCAGAGGGCATTCGCTGTTCAGGGCGGAGTGATTTGGAGCGCAGGATGCCTGCGGAGCCGAGCGTATCCGTGTATTGGTGTTGCTGTGTGCACGCAAATCGTGTATTGGTGTTGCTGTGTGCACACTAATCGTTTTAAAAACGTTAATCTGATGATCCGCTGATACGGTCTAATGTAAACATGGGCTAAATTGACCGTAGGTGTGA
Source organism: Neoarius graeffei (assembly GCF_027579695.1). NCBI lineage: Eukaryota > Metazoa > Chordata > Actinopteri > Siluriformes > Ariidae > Neoarius > Neoarius graeffei. Next base: position 49,817,339 of record NC_083591.1, on the reverse strand, counting down.
ATGTGAGTGTGAATGGTTGTCTGTGTCTATGTGTCAGCCCTGCGATGACCTGGCGACTTGTCCAGGGTGTACCCCGCCTTTCGCCCGTAGTCAGCTGGGATAGGCTCCAGGTTGCCTGCGACTCTGTAGAAGGATAAAGCGGCTAGAGATAATGAGATGAGATGAATGAGATGAGATGTTAGATAAGTAAACATTACTGTTCCTGCTCTCACGAGAGTTTGGGTCAATTTCAAGATTTCAGGAGATAAATGTAATCAGAACATAAGGTGAATGAAGTTTGTGATCTGTCAAACAAAAAAATTTGAAAGAATTGATAAATAATAAGGAGCGGCACGGTGGTGTAGTGGTTAGTGCTGTCGCCTCACAGCAAGAAGGTCTGGGTTTGAGCCCCGTGGCCGACGAGGGCCTTTCTGTGCAGAGTTTGCATGTTCTCCCCGTGTCCGCGTGGGTTTCCTCCAGGTGCTCCGGTTTCCCCCACAGTCCAAAGACATGCAGGTTAGGTTAACTGGTGACTCTAAATTGACCGTAGGTGTGAATGTGAGTGTGAATGGTTGTCTGTGTCTATGTGTCAGCCCTGTGTTGACCTGGTGACTTGTCCAGGGTGTGCCATGCCTTTCGCCCGTAGTCAGCTGGGATAGGCTCCAGCTTGCCTGCGACCCTGTAGAACAGGATAAAGCAGCTAGAGATAATGAGATGAGATGAGTTAAATAATAAGAATTATTATACATACAGGACGGGGTGGTGTAGTGGTTAGCACTGTCGCCTCACAGCAAGAAGGTTCTGGGTTTGAGCCCAGTGGCCGGCAAGACCCTTTCTGTGTGGAGTTTGCATGTTCTCCCCGTGTCTGTGTGGGTTTCCTCTGGGTGCTCCGGTTCCCCCACAGTCCAAAGACATGCAGGTTAGACTAATTGGTGGCTCTAAATTGACTGTAGGTATGAATGTGAGTCTGAATGGTTGTTTGTCTCTGTGTCAGCCTTGCGATAACCTGGTGACTTGTCCAGGGTGTACCCTGCCTCTCACTCATAGTCAGCTGGGATGGGATCCAGCTTGCCTGCCACCCTGTAGAACAGGATAAGTGGCTACAGATAATGGATGGATACATACAGGACACTTTTGTGATGGAATAAAAACATGTTCTATTTCCTTCTAGCAGGTTTCATTCATTTGGTTTGATAGCATGCAATATTCTTAGCATATCGCTTATCCTGTGTGCATTACGTCACTCCACCCAATGGAGAATGAGCGCTGAATATGGTTTACGATATTGCATGGTGGGCGGCACGGTGGTGTAGTGGTTAGCGCTGTCGCCTCACAGCAAGAAGGTCCGGGTTCAAGCCCAGTGGCCAGCAAGGGCCTTTCTGTGCGGAGTTTGCATGTTCTCCCCGTGTCCGCGTGGGTTTCCTCCGAGTGCTCCGGTTTCCCCCATAGTCCAAAGACATGCAGGTTAGGTTAACTGGCGACTCTAAATTGGCCGTAGGTGTGAATGTGAGTGTGAATGGTTGTCTGTGTCTATGTGTCAGCCCTGTGATGACCTGGCGACTTGTCCAGGGTGTACCCCGCCTTTCGCCCGTAGTCAGCTGGGATAGGCTCCAGCTTGCCTGCGACCCTGTAGAACAGGGTAAAGCGGCTAGAGATAATGAGATGAGATGAGATATTGCATGGTTCTCAAGACAACATGACGTCACGTCGGAGATGTAAAACTTCTGTGCTAGCGAGTGACTGTGACAATTTGTACACAAACATGGCCGCCCGGTTTGTTTCATTAACAACGTAAGATTTTGAGAGAATTTTGAAAGAGAACACCCAAAAGAAATGCGTATGTATAATAATAATAATAATAATAATAATAATAATAATAATAATATTGGCTAGCTTTTTTTCGTGGTATATCAAATATATTCCGTTCAGCTAGCATGATATTGAATGAGTCTTCATGCTAGCTGAGTGGAATATATCTGATATATCACCCAACACCATCCAATATGATTTAAATGTTTCATAGATTTCACATCTACAAGGATTTAATTTGCCAACCCGTTAATACCAACCCATTTAGCTACTTTTTAAGTGACCTGTCCTTTGAAAATGATGAAAATCCTCAAGACTTATAATTGTTTAGCTAGTTAGAGGCGCAATATGTAATATTTAGCTACCTTTGCTGCATACAACAACAATTTAAAAAAAAAAAATCTTACCCCCAACCAACCCTACCACCACTAGTACTACATACAGTATTCCTTGTCCCTATAAACAAATAAACTGTTTTGTTGCAATAATGGGCAGAGCATTTTAGCAGACATTTGAACTCAACTGTATCCGCTTTTCCTGTCTTTATCTTGTCTCTCATCTCTCCATCTCCCTTTCTCCTGTATCATCTCGTCTTATCTCTCACTGTGCGCCTGCTCTGGCGTCGTGAGCGTGTTGCTATGGTTACGGCAGGGTTATTTTTTGCCCAGCGATGGTACAGGAGTGGGTGCTGTCGGTGTTATTAGACTCGGAGACAGGCTGGTGGGCCGAGGTGGACAGGCGGGGGTGGATCTGAACCCACTCGCTTTGTCTGGAACAAAATGTCTTCTGCACTCACTGCACAAGTCCTGTCCATGTCTGTCTCCCTCGCTTTTCTCTCTGCCTCTCCACTCTCTTTTGTGCCTTGTGTGTCTGGATTTGTGTCTCTGAGCTATTTGGGCTGACAGAGGAGGAGGAAACAAACATGTTCATCCACTGATACAGAGTGAGAAGAGGACACTCATAGAAGAGAGACAAGATACACACCTGCTCCGTACACTTAGGTATACTCACTAGTATTGCACACCATTCTGTCTCACATTCCCCATGTACTGCTGTCAGTAAATATATAACTTGGGCTACCTGAGTGTGAAATGTTTAGACAGTTTCCAAATTGTCCAAAGGCTTTAGAGTTTTCTCTTGTGATAGGGTACACATAGTAAAAGCACTGATCCAAAAGCATTGTTTGAATTTTGTCTGTGAAATTCAACAACACTTAACCTTTGGCTTGTGATCTGACAACTTCAAATTGTATATATTATATATAAAAGGCAATATCTAATAGGCTATTCATTTCCTCAAATCCATGTGTGGAAAATTATCCCAGACCTTTTATTTTTAAGAGAAACATGCTCTCAGATCCAAAATCATGTAACCGATGTAACTATGTGAAATGATAATGATAAAATGAATCATCTTTAACAGTAAAGCTTATGTAAACAAACATGGCTGTAAAATGCTAAGCTTGTCATTTATGAAAGAAAAACACTGACCCCTAGTGGCTAAAACGTAAAATTGCAATAAAATATGATAATTCTGAACTTGTGTAGTATATATCTCAATATAAATCAATTATAAATTAATTGATATTAAGTATATATGCACTTAATTATATATTTATTTATTAAAAGACACTTCATGTCTTAAAGTAATGATGGATGCCGTTTCTCTTTACTTAGTTGAGCGGTTCTTGACATAATATGGATTGCTACAGTTGTGGTGTTGATTAGGGCTATTTACTGTATTTGTATTATTTACTGTTTGATCTCAAACGCATTAAGAAGCAAGAGTGCTGAAACCTACACCTCTATCAGCACTATACCGGCTAGCTGCTAGCTTCTCGGCGGATAGAAGGTGGCGCAATACCTGCTAGCCGCTAGCAGGTATTGCACCACCTTCCATCCGACGAGAAGTTCACTCCAGAACCCAGAAGTTTTTACAAGAGCAAGACCCAAGACGTCCTCTACACATTACCAAGATATAAGAAGAAGACTCAAGTCCAGAAAGAGCTTCAAGGTTGTACAGAATCTAAACCCTAAGGACTCTGCCAAATACTGACTAGACCATTGGAAAGCTTCTGACACTCTACCACCAAATGAAGCTCTTCAGAGTCCTTGCGAGTCCCTACCTCATGGTACTCACCTGCCCAGAAGGGAATGGGTTGCCCTGAACAGAGCCAGGAGCGGAGTAAGTAGAACTAAAGACAACCTACTGAAATGGGGACGAGTGAACTCAGCCAAGTGTCGATGTGGTCATCCTAACCAAACTATGGGACACATTCTCCCTGAGTGCGAACTGGGTCCAAATGTCACCAATCAAGACCTATATGAAGCTAACCAAGAAGCCCTAAACTGGCTGCAGTACTGGCACGACAAGATATGATGATGATGATGATGATGAAGCAAGAAACTTGTTCACTAATTAACTTTTGATGAGGCACATGTGTTAATTGAAAAGCATTCCAGGGGACTGCCTCATGAAGCTGGTTAAGATAATGCCAATAGTGTGCAAAGCATCATCAAGGTAAACAGTGGCTACTTTGAAGAATCTAAAATATGAAACTTTTTTGTTTTTTTAACACTTTTTTGTTTACCACATAATTCCATGTATGTTCCATATGTTATTTCATAGTTTTGATGTCTTCAGTATTGTTACACAATACAAAATACAGAAAAACCTATGAATCACGAGGGGTGCCCAAACTTTTGACTGATACTGTATTGATTACAAACATTATAACACATATAAAAAAAGATAGCTACGCCTCACTTCTTATCATTTAAAACAATTAAACTCGATTTCCCCTTCAAAATAAGCGTAAACACTTGCACTTTGTGTATTCTTGGTCTATTTAGTTTTCTTGTTTCCCTCCATATACTTTATATCAGCAGATAATCTAACATTAAATGTTATGGCATCTTCATTCAAACCTCATAAACACCATACATTTAAATTCTGTTAAACTACTAATTACCTCTTCTGAGTGAGCAAAAGTGATTTTATTAAAATGTTGCTACATGACAAATAAGCCAGTGTTCCACTGACCTCCTCACCTTTCTACATGTTGCGTACTCAGCTTCATGTCACATAGCACATGTCAAACACAAGGCTTTGTTTCATTTGGCCTGCATGAACTTGGACAAAATAATAGTGAAAAGGAATATAGTACACTACTGCTCACCAGTTTCACACGATAATGAATTGATAGCAGACCTGTAGAGTAGCAACTGCCGTGGTACAGTGCACATGCGCTCATCTCACAATACTTAACGAAACCTGACAACGTAGCAGCCTTTTCCCCATCTGAAGGGTAGTTACCATGAACCAGTGTACAGTGTATATACACATGCACTCTGGTTTCTAATACGGCTGGCTTGATCATGGCCTGAAATGCAGGTTGAAACTACAGTGGTGCTTGAAAGTTTGTGAACCCTTTAGAATTTTCTATATTTTTGCATAAATATGACCTAAAACATCATCAGATTTTCACACAAGTCCTAAAAGTAAATAAAGAGAACCCAGTTAAACAAATGAGACAAAAATATTATGCTTGGTCATTTATTTATTGAGGAAAATGATTCAATATTACATATCAGGGCGGCACAGTGGTGTAGTGGTTAGCGCTGTCGCCTCACAGCAAGAAGGTCCGGGTTCGAGCCCCGTGGCCGGCGAGGGCCTTTCTGTGTGGAGTTTGCATGTTCTCCCCATGTCTGCGTGGGTTTTGTCCGGGTGCTCCGGTTTCCCCCATAGTCCAAAGACATGCAGGTTAGGTTAACTGGTGACTCTAATTTGACCATAGGTGTGAATGGTTGTCTGTGTCTATGTGTCAGCCCTGTGATGACCTGACGACTTGTCCAGGGTGTACCCCGCCTTTTGCCCGTAGTCAGCTGGGATAGGCTCCAGCTTGCCTGTGACCCTGTAGAACAGGATAATGAGATGAGATGAGATTACATATCAGTGAGTGGCAAAAGTATGTGAACCTCTAGGATTAGCAGTGAATTTGAAGGTGAAATTAGAGTCAGGTGTTTTCAATCAATGGGATGACAATCAGGTGTGAGTGGGCAGCCTGTTTTATTTAAAGAACAGGGATCTAGCAAAGTCTGATCTTCACAACACATGTTTGTGGAAGTGTATCATGGCACGAACAAAGGAGATTTCTGAGGACCTCAGAAAAAGTGTTGTTGATGCTCATCAGGCTGGAAAAGATTACAAAACCATCTCTAAAGAGTTTGGACTCCACCAATCCACAGTCAGACAGATTGTGTATAAATAGAGGAAATTCAAGACCATTGTTACCCTCCCCAGGAGTGGGCGACCAACAAAGATCACTCCAAGAGCAAGGCGTGTAATAGTCGGCAAGGTCACAAAGGACCCCAGGGTAACTTCTAAGCAACTGAAGGCCTCTCTCACATTGGCTCACATTAATGTTCATGAGTCCACCATCAGGAGAACTCTGAACAACAATGGTGTGCATGGCAGGGTTGCAAGGAGAAAGTCACTGCTCTCCAAAAAGAACATTGCTGCTCGTCTGCAGTTTGCTAAAGATCACGTGGACAAGCCAGAAGGCTATTGGAAAAATGTTTTGTGGACAGATGAGACCAATATAGAACTTTTTGGTTTAAATGAGAAGCATTATTTTTGGAAAAAGGAAAACACTGCATTCCAGCATAAGAACCTTGTCCCATCTGTGAAACAGGGTGGTGGTAGTATCATGGTTTGGGTCTGTTTTGCTGCATCTGGGCCAGGACGGCTTGCCATCATTGATGGAACAGTGAATCCTGAATTATACCAGCGAATTCTAAAGGAAAATGTCAGGACATCTGTCCATGAACTGAATCTCAAGAGAAGGTGGGTCATGCAGCAAGACAATGACCCTAAGCACACAAGTCGTTCTACCAAAGAATGGTTAAAGAAGAATAAAGTTAATGTTTTGGAATGGCCAAGTAAAAGTCCTGACCTTCATCCAATCGAAATGTTGTGGAAGGACCTGAAGCAAGCAGTTCATGTGAGGAAACCCACCAACATCCCAGAATTGAAGCTGTTCTGTACGGAGGAATGGGCTAAAATTCCTCCAAGCCGGTGTGCAGGACTGATCAACAGTTACCGGAAACGTTTAGTTGCAGTTATTGCTGCACAAGGGGGTCACATCAGATACTGAAAGCAAAGGTTCACATACTTTTGCCACTCACAGATATGTAATATTGGATCATTTTCCTCAATAAATACATGACCAAGTATAATATTTTTCTCATTTGTTTAACTGGGTTCTCTTTATCTACTTTTAGGACTTGTGTGAAAATCTGATGTTTTAGGTCATATTTGTGCAGAAATATAGAAAATTGTAAAGGGTTCACAAACTTTCAAGCACCACTGTAGAAGAGCACTCGGAGAGTGCTGCCCTCCGCCAAGGACGATAGTAGACTCTTCTATGAAATGCAAATCTGCAACTGTAACCACTTTATATGTCTGGATATATTCCCAAAAATTATTCGAAGTATGTGCCTACATGTGTATCCCAGAGGACTACTGGTACCTGTGAATGTGGATTCTAATATGGAGTCATCATGTTTCTACACTGGCTATGTTTTGTCACTATTGAAAGTTACTGCCATCTACTGGATTTTAGGATGCATGGCATTTATGGGCACAGACTTCTGACAAGGCCAAATGCTGTATCTCACAACATTAGCAAAAGTGAAACATTTGTAGATCTACCCCATGACTTGGATCCGCTCCCAAGTTTAATGGGTTCTTCCTTAGCCCATGCTACACCTGTCCATTTGTGGAAATTGAAAGAAACAGACAGACAAGTAAAACATACTGTAACCTCCATGGCAGAGGTAGTCAATACCCATGTGCTGCACTTCTTCGCTCTACAGATGCCCACCTATTAGCAGTCCCTTACTCTCAGCTCTGTTCTATGGGTGACAGAGCTTTCAGTGTAAATGGCCCAAAGCTGTGGAATGCCCTGCCACTAGCGTTACGCCAATGCTTAACACTGTCCTCTTTTAAAAAACAGCTAAAAACACATCTCTTTAGCTTGGCTTTTTCTCTTTGATTTTTAATAACGTTGTTATTGTTATTATTGATTTCTTATTATTTTATTATTGTTATTTTATTGTTCTGCTTTTATTGTTTGTTTTCTACTGTTCAGTGTCCTTGGGTACCTTGAAAGGCACTTATAAATAAAATGTATTATTATTATTACTTGATATAAGATGCACGCATGTCTAAAAATCAATTCCCAACAGTCAAGTTGGTAAAAGTGTGGCTCGTTTGTGCATTTCAGGTGGATGACAGACAGCAGTAGGAGCAGTGATGACACTAATTGGTTATTGAATGATTTACAGCACAATCTACTTCCAAACAATCTTTTCATATTAATAACATTGTCGTAAAATACATTTATGACAATTCAACTGAAAAAGATTTAAAACATGTCAATAACACTTTCACTACTACTCAGTACTACTCTCATATTGATATTTCTCTGCTTAGCATTCTGGTTAGTAGCTTTCAAACAGAAACAAGAAAAAAAGCATCATTCCAATTGGCTAATCCTGCTTCTCATCACAGCAGCTGGTACCTAATCAAATGTGATTAAACAAAAGAAAGCATTTGTTTTTTGTTTTTTTAAACCATTTTATAATAATCCATTGTTGTTTTGCTGTGCTGCTGGTGCTGGCTGATGAAGACAGTGCTTAGAGCATGCGTATAGGCAAAAAGCCACATGAACTCCAATCTCACCATTCTCATTCATGTTGCATGGCCACGAATCAGATATGGATCCAATTTAGGACCACTTATGTTAGGGTATGTTCACATTACCAGACTGCAGTGACTCAAATCTGATTTTCTGCCTTAATGTGACAGAGATCTGATTTTTTTTTTCAGGGTTCTGTGGACACAAGTCCAATCTTTTCAAATCAGATTTGAGTCATTTCACATTACAAGCCTCCTTGTTCAATTCTTATGTTTTTCTCATCGTTGAATTTTCTTCATTGTTCAATTCTCAGATAGGATTTGCCGAACTTTATGGGTCACATTCATAATTACAAGTGACCTGTATTTTTGAACGTTTTGTTATGACTTCACTCTCCTGCATGAACTGGCTTTTAGACCACTGCATCTTGTTGAAAGTTGGTGTACATAGTTCATTTGTTCATTCATGTCTTGTCAAGCCTCACCTTCCTATTACATTGTTGCTCCAAAAATTCACTAGATACAGGGCTCGAAATTCATATATTTTTTCACCAGCCAGCCAGACTAGTTGCCTTCCAAAGTAACTAGCCAAACAGAAAATCAACTCGCCAAAATTTGTTCATGTATGAATTTTACTTCTGTCAAAAATAACACAAAAGAGAGTAGTTACCATTGTTCATGACTAATGTGCATTTATTTCAAGACCCGAGTATTTTGATACTGTTTTTTTTTTTACACACTTTACAAACTGGCATTTGCTGTTCCACGTCCTCCTCGCGATATCCAAAAAAATGCCAGATGACTGACCCCTTACTAGTTCTTTTAGGAACCAATTCGTCCGCTTCCATTTTTTATTTGTCGCTGAAATTGACAGAGCTTACACGGTCGCCTATACAACACCAGCGATTTGTGTCTGTGAAGATTCTCAGTCATCCAGGTCATAGTAAACTGTGGGTGGTAAAAGAGAGCAACTGGACTTGCTCGAAGACTCTTGAAGACGTTTCACCTCTCATCCAAAAGGCTTCTTCAGTTCTGTCTGACTAATAGGGAGTATCAAGTATTTATTCTCTCATGGATGAAAAGCTCATCTAAGGTGTCATTGAGTCATCCTGTTGGTGTGGGTCACTGGTGGCTGGGTGTGAACGGCCTCGAGAGTCGTTAGGGTGATCAATGGATTGCCTGTTAGGGTGATCAATGGAATGCTGATTCTCTCTGTCCTCCTGTGAGACACTGAAAACAGCTGGGTTTTGGTGTGCATTCAGTTGTCTGGGAAGTGTGCCAAGGACTGCATTGTAGGTGGCTGATAAATGGTGTCTTAGGCTACATCCACACGACAACGGCAATGAGATGTTATTTAAAAAAATATCGCGTCCAAATGAGCAACGATCAGTAAAATATCAGGTCCATATGGCAACGCAACGCTTGCTGAAAACGATGCAATACACATGCCACACCTCTAGGGGCACTGTAAGACGGTCCCTTCGGAGACACCAGAACAATAGAAGAAGTAAGGACGCATGCGCATAAACTATTATGCGCGAGACTTCATATTAGGTACAAAGTCAGAAAAATCTGTTCGTAAAATTACATTATAATGACCAAATACAATGAAAAGTATTTTTCCAGTCTCACCTGTGAAAGGTAATCCCATGTGATCTCGTTTGGACGGTAAACCTGTTGGTACAGTTAAACGCAGCACATGAATGAGGCATCTTTATTCTCCGCTTTGACCCATCCAATATGGCGGCGAGGATGACGTATGATTCTATGCGGAAGGCGGCGTCTTTAATGGTCTGGAATAAATTGAATGCTACACGTTGATGGATTAATTTGTTCTTCTACGCCCTTTTTGAGGAATGTATTGTAGGACTTAAACTAACATCTGAAGAGGTGAGATCGCTCCTTTTTTTTCCCCTATTTTTGCTGGTGGAATTGACTCTGCCCTAAGGGCTATTCTCTCTCTCTCTCTCTCTCTCTCTCTCTCTCTCTCTCTCACTTTGCACCATTACACAATAAATATTCACAGTGAAAATATTTTGTAAGCGCGTTTCATGAACCAAGTTATAGGATTTGTTGACAACTCGCATCAAGTTCGTTACACTTCTACCAGGCGTGAAGCACTCACAGTCATGTGGTTGTGATGTCATCGTAAACAAATCCGTTCTACTCATCCAGACGACTTCGCAACGGCAACATTGCCAGATCTTTCCACTCTGGAACCCGTTCTCAAAAGATTGCGTTTTGGGGCACCCAAAACACCGGTGCCATGTGGACGCCAGGCCGAAACGATAAACAATTGTATCGGATTCACCTGAATCCATTGCTGTGTGGACAGGGCCTTAGACCCCCACCTCTGTTCAGTGATGGCCGTTCCAGGTTGACAAAAATGGCTTCTTTAACTCCTCGCTCATACCAACGATCCTCTCTGGCTAAAATGCGTACGTTGCAATCCTGAAATGAGTGTCCTTTGTTGTTAAGATGAAGGTAGACAGCAGAGTCCTGGCCTGAGGAACTGGCTCTCTTGTGTTGAGCCATGTGCCTGTGAAGCGGTTGTTTTGTTTCCCCAATATACGAGTCCGTGCATTCCTCACTGCACTGAATTGCATACACTACATTGTCCTGTTTGTGTCTGGCTATTCTGTCCTTAGGGTGGACCAGTTTCTGCTTCAGGGTGTTACTGGGTCTGAAATGTACCGGAATGTTGTGTTTGTAGAAGATCCTCCTGAGTTTCTCAGATAGACCAGAAATGTAGGATATGACAATGTTCTTGCGTTTGTTCCTGTTATCCTTCTTGTCCATTATGTTCCTTTTTCTGCTCTTGAAGAAAGACCAGTTGGGATACCCGCAGTTCTGAAGTGCTTTCTTGATGTGATTCTGCTCCTTCTCTTTTCCCTCTACTGTTGTAGGGATGTTCTGAGCCCTGTGTTGCAAGGTCCTAATGACCCCCAATTTGTGTTCCAGTGGGTGGTGAGAGTCGAAGAGTAGGTACTGGTCTGTGTGTGGGGGTTTCCGTTAGACCTCGATGCTAAGGCTTCTGTCTTGTCTAATGTACATCACAATCCAAGAAGGCTAGATTATTCCCACTGACGTCCTCCTGAGTGAAATTGATGTTGATATCCACTGCATTGATGTGCTTAGAGAAGGCTTCCACCTCATGGGTTTTGATTTTAACCCAGGTGTCATCCACATATCTGAACCAGTGGCTGGGAGCAACTCCTGAAAAAGTGGTCAAAGCTTTATGTTCCACTTCCTCCATGTAAAGATTGGCCACAATGTGATTAGTTGGTGAGTGTGTGATGTTATTGTCAGGACAAACAGACGAGGACCCAAGAGCACAAGTTAAATGTTGAATTTATTGATAGCAGGAGAAAGGGAGTTGGGAGGATGTGTGTGTGAAGTTCAGTGGCAGGAAGACTGAGAGGCAAGGATGGCTGGTGGGAGCATGGTGGTGACGTCTGAGGTCTCCCATCCAAGTACTAACCAGGCCCAACCCTGCTTAGCTTCTGAGATCAGACAGGATCAGGTGTTGTCAGAGTAGTTTGGCTGCAAGCTGACAGCCCTTGATGTTCAGGCGGTCTCCCAGTGAGCAGGTTCTCAGCAGGCAGACAGGACAGCACGGCAGACAGGAGTTTGGGAACAGGCTGAAACACAGAGTCACAGGTGAGGTAGCGAGAAAGGGGACAGAAATGCAGGCTCAGGTTACCAGGGCTGAAGAGTAGACGGAGTCGATGCCTTGAAAGACGATCTGACACTGAAGCTTGGGAGGACTGCAGTTTAAATATACACAGGGAAGGGAGCAGGTGATAGGAACCAGCCAATGACAGCCACTGAAAGTCAAATGAGGGTTAATGATGGTAATTGACAGCAGGTGAGCCTGATGGGGAAGGAGCATGTGGGCGTGGCAGGTAATACAGAGTGGAGAGGAGTGGAATGTTACCTGAAGAGAGGAAACCACTGGTAGGACCATGACAGAAACCCACCCCCCTCAAGGGACAACTCCATAAGTCCCTAGACATAGATCCACCAAGACAGGTGGGAGGAGGGGGAATACCGGTGGAGGGTCAGAATTCCTCTGACCGGTCAGTGTCCATAGCCTCCGCACCATCTTCACTGTCGGAAGACTCGTCATCCAAGGGCCTCCGCCCAGGATTCGGTTCAGTGTCAGACTCGGACACTGGAGCAGAGGCAGGGTCCGGAAGTGGATCTGCATGGTGAGAACCCCTAAGTCGACCCCGTCGGATGGAGGGCTGGTCAGGATGTAGTCGATGGAAGTCGGTGATGAGGGCCGGATCCAGAATCCTTCCATCAGGGACCCATGCCCTCTCCTCAGGACCATAACCCTCCCAGTCTACCAAGTATTGGATGCCCCTACCCCTTCATCGCGAGCGGAGCAGTCGCCGGACCGTGTAGACAGGTCCACCATCAATGAAGCGTGGGGGAGGGGGCGGCGGTGTTACCGGGACCAGGGGGCTCTCGTGCACCAGTTTGAGTTTGGAGACGTGGAAGGTGGGATGTATCTTCATGGTCCTGGGCAGCAGCAGCCGAACTGCCGTTGGACTGATGACCTTCTGTATGGGAAAGGGTCCGATGTAGTGAGGCACCAATTTGCGTGACTCCACGTGCAGTGGTAGGTCTCGAGCAGACAACCATACCTTCTGGCTGACATGGTAAACAGGTGCAGGGGTCCTCCGCCGGTTAGCCCCAATAGCATAGCTGGTACTGGATTTCAGGACTGCGGTGCGGGCCTGGGCCCACGTGCGGCGGCAGCGGCGGATGTAGGTGAGAGCAGACGGGCAGGTGGCTTCTCCCTCCTGGCTGGCGAACAGAGGTGGTTGATAACCATAGACACACTGGAAGGGGGAGAGTCTGGTGGCAGAACTGGTGAGGGAGTTGTGGGCATATTCCACCCAGAGCAGATGTTGAGCCCAGGTGTGGGGGTTGCCTGAAGCCACACACCTAAGTGCCTTCTCCAGTTCTTGGTTCATATGCTCTGTTTGGCCATTTGACTGTGGGTGAAACCCAGATGACAGACTGGCAGTGGCCCCGAGGAGGTGGCAGAATTCCTTCCAGAAACTGGTGGAGAACTGCGGTCCCTGGTCAGACACGATGTCCCTGGGCAGGCCGTGGAGTCGAAAGACGTGTTCTAAGATGACCCGGGCAGTCTCCTTCGCAGTTGGCGGTTTAGGGAGAGGCACAAAGTGGGTCATCTTACTGAAATGGTCCACAATGGTGAGGATGACCGTATTACCTTCCGACGGAGGAAGACCAGTAACAAAATCCAGGGAGACATGGGACCAGGGACGCATGGGTACTGGCAGAGGCTGGAGTAACCCGGCTGGGGGCTGACTGGGGGATTTGTGCTGGTTGCAAGTGGGGCAGGCTCTCACAAAATCCTGGATGTCCTTCCTCGTCAACGGCCACCAGAACCGCTGAGACAGCAGATGGAGGGTGCGTGTGACCCCGGGGTGGCAGGCCAGGTGGGAGTCATGTCCCCATTGAATGACCTGAGACCTCAGACCAGCTGGGACATAGAGACGGTTGGAGGGGCAAGCGCTGGGGCTTGGCTGGTCCCTGATGGCCTCTCGAACCTGCTCCTCGATGTCCCAGGTCAGGGCAGCAACGACGCAGGGGCTTGGGAGGATGGGTGTAGATTCCTCCTTGGATGCCTCATCCCTCTGAAACATCCGGGAGAGTGCATTGGGCTTGATGTTGCGGGAGCCAGGACGGTAGGAAAGGACAAAGTTGAATCGGGTGAAGAATAATGACCACAGGCGCTGGCGGGAGTTTAGCCTCCTGGCTGTCCGGATATACTCCAGGTTTTTGTGGTCAGTCCAGACCACAAACGGAACCCTAGACCCCTCCAACCAGTGGCGCCACTCCTCGAGGGCGAGCTTGAAAGCCAGTAGCTCGCGGTTGCCTATGTCGTAGTTGCTTTCCGCTGGGGTCAGTCTTCGGGAGTAGAAGGCACAGGGGTGCATTTTGCCATCTTCTGCTGCTCGCTAGGAAAGCACAGCCCCAACTCCCACGTCCGAAGCATCAACCTCCACCACAAACTGCCACTCAGCGTCAGGCATCCGGAGGATGGGAGCTGAAGTGAAACGGGCCTTGAGGGTTTCAAAGGCTTTGTCAGCTGCTGCAGTCTATTGGAACAGCTGTTTGATGCTGGTCAGTGCGGTGAGTGGGGCTGCCACGGTGCTGTAGCCCCGGATGAATCTTCTATAGAAGTTGGCAAACCCCAGGAACTGCTGAGTTTCTTACGGCTCTCTGGAACCGGCCACGACGTTACTGCCGACACCTTCACAGGGTCCATTTGAATGCTGCCCTCAGTCACCACATATCCCAGGAACGAGACAGACTGAGCGTGGAACTCGCACTTCTCTGCTTTCACAAACAGCGAGTTTTCAAGCAGGCGGCGCAGGACCAACTGGACATGGTGAGTGTGTTCAGACAGGGTTTTTGAGAAGATCAAAATATCGTCCAAGTAAACGAAAACAAACTTATTGAGCATGTCTCTGAGGATGTCGTTTACCAGTGCCTGGAACACTGCTGGGGCATTGGTGAGACCGAATGGCATGACAAGATATTCATAATGTCCCGTCAGGGTGTTGAACGCAGTCTTCCACTCGTCGCCTTCTCTCACTCGCACCAGATGGTAAGCGTTCTGAAGATCTAGCTTGGTGAATACTGTGGCCCCTTGCAGCAGTTCAAAGGTGGAGGAGAGTAGTGGCAGAGGGTAGCGGTTCTTAACCGTAATGTCGTTCAAGCCCCGGTAATCTATGCATGGGTGAAGAGAACCATCCTTCTTACCCACGAAGAAGAATCCAGCTCCGGCAGGAGAGGACGATGGACGGATTAGGCCAGCAGCCAGAGAGTCATTTATGTAGTCCTCCATGGCCTTTCTTTCCGGGGCTGACAGGGAGTAGAGACGGCCCTTCAGGGGTGCGGTGCTTGGCAGGAGGTCGATGGCACAGTTGTATGGTCGGTGTGGGTGCAAAGACGTGGCCTTGGACTTGTTGAACACCTCTCTCAGGTGGTGATAGCAGACAGGAACCTTGGATATGTTGGGGGCGGAGCTGGTGATCTCCTGGTTGGTTGGCAGGACGGCTCCCTTTAAGCAGGTCTGAGGGCAGCCCCTTCCCCACTCTCGTATAGTGCCAGTCTCCCAGTCAAGTTGGGGGTTGTGTTGACGGAGCCACGGGTAGCCTAGGATGAGTGGTTGGCCGGGTGAGTGTAGGAGGTGGAATTGGATGGACTCCTGGTGATTTCCTGACAGCAGCATAGTCACGGGGGCTGTGATGTGTGTCACTGTGCCGAGACGATGTCCACCCAGAGCTCGTACAGGAATGGGTGGAGTGAGATGGTGACGGCCCACACCCAGCTGCCGTGCGAACTCTGTGTCCATGATGTTAGCTTCGGCTCCAGAGTCCACCAGGGCGGCCAGGGTACGAGTGGTGTCGGGAAGCTGAAGCTGAAGCAGGGGTTTTCGGATGGAGGGAGACTGGATACGTGTCGAGCTCACCAGGATCTCCCCTACGCCTGGTGAGCTCTGGCTTTTGCCGGGCAGGTGGTGACACGGTGGCCCTTCTCTCGTCTGCAGATCTGGATACGGTGATCGATGCGTACGGCAAGGGCAATGGCCTCATCAAGTGTCGGGGGTTGCTCATGGGAAACAAGCTCGTCTTTGACGCAGTCCGCCAAACTGTGAAGGAAGGCGTCCACTAGTGCCGCCATGTTCCACGAACTGCGCCTCACCAGGGTACGAAAGTCGATGGAGTAGTCCGCCACCGTCCGGTTGCCCTGACGGATACTCATCAGTGCTCGTGATGCCTCTGTTCTTGACGAGCCCAGGTCGAACACCTTTAACATCTCCTCGGCAAAGGCATCGAAGGAGGCACAGGCCGGGGTCTGCCGGTCGAATTCTGCTGTCCCCCACAGCCGAGCCTGGCTGGTCAGGTGAGTGATGACATACCCCACCTTGGCTCCCTCCATTGAGAAGGTCCTGGGCTGCAGAGAAAACTGGATACAGCAGCTGGTCAGGAATGGCCGGACCTGGTTTGGGTCACCATTGAAACGTTCCAGATTACCAATCTTTGGTTCCAGGTCACCGGGAGCTAGAGCGGTGAGTACTTGCAGGACTTGGGTTAGCTGATGCTGCTGGAGCTGTTGCTGGAACAGTTGTTGCTGGCCAAGCTGGAGCAGAGATGCAATGTCGCCGGACATCCGGTTTATGTCTCCCTCTGTGCGTTCCAGTCGCTGCAGGGCGGTCATTTCAGGCTCAATTCCTATGCTGGTCAGGAAGGGTGCTGGGTCCATGATGGTCAGATTGCTCTGTCAGGACAAACGGACGAGGACCCAAGAGCGCAAGCTAAATGTTGAATTTATTGATAGCAGGGGAAAGGGAGTTGGGAGGATGTGTGTGAGAAGTTCAGTGGCAGGAAGACTGAGAGGCAAGGATGGCTGGTGGGAGCATGGTGGTGACGTCTGAGGTCTCCTCATCCAAGTACTAACCAGGCCCAACCCTGCTTAGCTTCTGAGATCAGACAGGATCAGGCATTGTCAGAGTAGTTTGGCTGCAAACTGACAGCCCTTGATGTTCAGTCGGTCTCCCAGCAAGCAGGCTCTCAGCAGGCAGACAGGACAGCACGGCAGACAGGAGTTTGGGAACAGGCTGAAACACAGTCACAGGTGAGGTAGCGAGAAAGGGGACAGAAATGCAGGGTCAGGTTACCAGGGCTGAAGAGTAGACGGAGTCAATGCCTTGAAAGACGATCTGACACTGAAGCTTGGGAGGACTGCAGTTTAAATATACACAGGGAAGGGAGCAGGTGATAGGAACCAGCCAATGACAGCCACTGAAAGTCAAATGAGGGTTAATGATGGTAATTGACAGCAAGTGAGCCTGATGGGGAAGGAGCATGCAGGCGTGGCAGGTAATACAGAGTGGAGAGGAGTGGAATGTTACCTGAAGAGAGGAAACCACCAGTAGGACCATGACAGTTATTGTTTTTTCCCCCCTTAGGCAGCCTCTCACGTTACTGCCTGAGGGACAGGGAGAAAACCACCGGAAAAGGTTTTAAACAAACGCAACAAACACGAAACAAACGCAAGTCGGCAGATGACCATAAAATACTTGATAATTACAATATAAAAATTATATGTATCTCACACAGAATTTTTGGAGATATATAGAGTATATTCGATATATCGCACAGCCCTAGTCTGAATCTTCGCTTCATATATATTTTTTATTTTCAACTAGCCAGCCAGGCTGGCTAGTGACAGGAATTACCCGCCAAATGACAAATTAAGTCGCCTCGGGCGACCAGACCACCGTGAATTTCGAGCCCTGAGATAGTAGCCTATAGCACAATTCAAGTATGATAACAATTCAAGTATCTCAGTGCGCATGCGCCAGCTAGTGTGCAGCCTGCGACGAATGCTCCTGATCCCTTTCTCTATTTTTTTCTATTTTTCCTACTTGTCTTATTCCTCCGCCAAGGAGGTTATGTTTTCGGTAGCGTTGGTTTGTTTGTTGGTTGGTTGGTTTGTTGGTTTGTCTGTTAGCAACATTACGGAAAAAGTAATAAACAGATTGCTCTGAAATTTTTTCCAGAGGTGTGACTGGGCACAAGTAACAATCCATTACATTTTGGCGGTGATCCGGATCACCTTCTGGATCCCGGATTTTTTAAAAGGATTAATTTTTCCCCATTGAAATGAATGGGCGCGTGATGCAAAAAACAGATTTTTTCTTCTGTAGGCCAAACCAAAAGGTGTAAAGTCATGAAGCTTGGTACACTGATAGAGGAGTGGACCCTGATTGATTTCATCAAGTTTCATGTTGGTACATCTCACGCTCTAATGCCACTAACAGATCACAGTCTTACATGCATTCATGCACATAACTTTTGATCCGTATGTCCAATTTTCATAAGTCTGGTGCTGTTGGAATCCTTGGAGCTAGACGATTCCAATGCACCCTATCACGTCATTCTGCGCCTCATTACATTTCCGCCATTTTGAATTTTGTCTAAAGTGAAGGTAGAGTGACCCTGGCCGCATGTTTTGTCCAATCATCACAAAACTTGGCACACATAATCTCCAGTCCATGCCTAATGGATGATATTGGTTTTGCTCTCATAAGTCAAAGCGTTCGCCCGTGGCAGCCAATCAAAATCGATGGCGAAGCCACCAAACAGGAATTGAGCTTATATCACGGAAATGCTTTGACATATCAAGACCATATTTAGTGACTTTGGACACCATCCAAACTACCCTCATCAAATATGGTGTCATTTTGGCCACTAGATGGCATCACAATTAGCAAAAACATATTTTGGCTCATATCTCAGAAACGCTTTGACGTATCAAGACCATGTTTGTTGAGCTGACTTTCGGCACCAGTTCATGTACCCTCATCAAATTTGGTGTCATTTGGCCACTAGGGGGCGCCACAATGTGCAAAAACGTGTTTTGGGTCATATCTCTTCACGGATTTAGAATTACATCTACATTTTCATGTTAGTGAGGTTCTGGGATGTCCCTGTAAAGAACCTTGCCAGCCTGTCATCTCTGTATGAGAATCTGCCTTGTGTCTTGGCCAAACTTTCACGTGTTGACACAAAACTGGTCGTGTGGGCATGCGGTCGCCTCTCTTGCCGGGTCACCATGGTGGCGCACCTGAGCAAGCACACTTTCGCATTTTCTCCAGAAATGCATTCTAGTTATTATTATTACCTCCGCCAAGGATGTTATGTTTTCAGTAGCATTGGTTTGTTTGTTTGTTTGTTTGTTTGTTTGTTTGTTTGTTTGTTTGTTTGTTGGTTGGTTGGTTGGTTGGTTGGTTGGTCGGTCGGTCTGTTAGCAACATTATGCAAAAAGTAATGAACGGATTGACTGGGCACAAGTAACAATCCATTAAATTTTGGCGGTGATCCAGATCATCTTCTGGATCCAGGATTTTTTTAAAGGATTCTTGGTGGAGGTCTGCACTCTCTGAGTGCTTTTCTAGTTTTCACTTTTTTTTGCTATTTTTTTTCGAAACCATAATACTGTAATCAAGCCACCATGAGGGTTGCAAGAGTTTTGGTGGTTTTGCTCACCATCGCAAAACTTTTTTTCAGCGCAGCGACGCAACAACTCCACGCCGCCTGCATTGTTTACACCAGGGATCAGCTAATCGAACTGAAGCCGGCCACTCTAGCGACAAGACCTGAGGAGATCCCTGTGGTAATTTGGCGAAAAACACACAGAGGATGCAGAGGAAATAAGAAGCTACAGAGGAAGAGGGTGGCTTTGAGACAACGGAAGCTTATTGAAAAATCTTATAAGCCGTGTCTCTCCTCTATAATCATGGGGAACGTGAGGTCCCTCAGGAATAAAGTGGATGAGCTGACGGCACTGGCCCAGAGTCAGACGGAGTATCGGGAGTGTAGTTTAATGTGCTTCGTGGAGACATGGCTGCACCGGGATGTTCCCGATGACAACGCTATAATCAAGGGCTTCCACACGGTGCTTGCAGACAGAGACTACGCCAGGAGCGGTAAGCACAAAGAGGGAAGGCTTGCCATTCTTGTGAACAACTGGTGGTGTAACCCAGCTCACATCACCATGAAGGAGCGCATCTGCAGCCCGGATATTGAACTGTGTGCTGTCGGACTTCGTCCATATTATCTGCCTAGGGAGTTTCCTAATGTCATCATGGTGGCAGTCTATGTTCCCCCCTCTGCAAACCCGAACATTGCTTGTGACACTGTTTACTCTGCAATAGCCCGGCTACAGACTCAACACCCGAGTCCATTTATTGCTATTTTGGGTGACTTTAATCATGTTAATTTGTTCAAAACACTTCCCACTCTCACCCAATTTGTGAACTGTCCTACCAGAGAGGGAAAAACAATAGATAGTTTTCACATGACATCACAGAGTCGGGGATTCCCTAGTGGTGGCCATCTTGTGGGGCAAGCTTACCGTACGGGTCACTGAGCACACATTGTAATGCACGAGTTACATTTATTTATATATTATTTACATTTATAGTTACATTATTACTATTTAAAGCTAGCAATGGTGCACACCTGTTGTATTCATGGCTGTCGTAATAGGTCAGATGATGACGTCAAGTGGAGCTTTTATGGAATTCCCACTGTACGGGAGCATGAAGGCGAGCAAACAAAGAAACTCAACATACAAAGGAGAAATCTATGGCTTGCGAGAATCAACCACAAGGGTTATCAGCCTTCCAAACACAGCAAAGTCTGCTCCGATCATTTTATAAGTGGTAAGTTGTTTAAATAAACAATCAATTGTGTTTAAGTTTGTTTCTGGAAACCAAAACATCGTGTAAACAATCTCTGGAGAATGCCTAACTGGAACTGCTGAGTGTACGTTTACATTGTACACTGACATGGTACTGTAATACCACTAATGGATGTAAAATTTGTCTTAAATCAACTCGATATTATACACACACATATTTATATGCAGTGTTGAGAGCTCTAAAATTCCAATGTTTACATACCTTGGCTGTAATTAGGACATGACTGTCACTTGTTTTTATATGGTGGACTTCACGGACCCAGCCACAGACAAAATAATTGTATGACTCCAGCGACTTGTATGCTTTGAGGTCCTCAAGTGTGTAGGCAGTTTTACTATTCATGAAATAGTTCACAATATCATGGTACAATATGGATGGCAGCCCTGCATAGTCACTTGAAAATGCATCTTTGTCCACTTCGTAGGGGTCAATTCCCCCAATCAAGGCCAGTTTGGCTGCATACCGATGTCGTCCAATGTATCTATATACTTCCGTTTGCTTGATTTTGCTGACATTGATCTTTATTTTAGAAAACTGACTATATAAATTCATAAATTCGTCTGAGATAATGTAGCCGGTAATGGCGATGGTCCGTTTTGTTTGCCCCACAAGATGGCGGCTGGGGGGCGTTCCCTGGAATGCCGTGACGTCAGTGAAAACTATCTATAGACCTGCTGTATGCTAATGTTAATGAGGCTTACAGCTCTTCCCCCCTCCCCCCACTGCGCAGGTCAGACCACAACCTGATTTACCTCTCCCCCTGCTATGTGTCTCTGGTGAAGAGACTGCCCACCACATCAAAGATGGTGAGGAAATGGACAGATGAGGCCAACGAGACACTGCAGGGATGTTTCGAGGTGACGGACTGGCAGACTCTGTGTAAGCCCCACGGAGATGACATTGATGGGCTCACAGAGTGCATCACAGGATACATCAACTTCTGTGTGGACACCATTGTCCCAGCTAGGACTGTCAGCTGTTACTCCAACAACAAGCTGTGGGTAATGAAGGACATCAAAGCCCTCTTAAATGAGAAGAAGAGGGCTTTCAGAGCTGGCAACAAGGAGGAAGTGCGAGGAGTACAGCGTGAACTGAGAGCAACGATTAGGGAGGCCAAGGAAAAGTACAGGAGGAAGTTGGAGTGGAAACTCCAACAGAACAACATGAGAGAGGTGTGGAGTGGAATGAAGACCATCACTGGTTACAAGCCAACCAGCAGTGAAGGAGAGGATGGCAATGTGGAAAGGGCGAATGAGCTGAATCTTTACTTCAACAGCTTCGATGGCATGACCCCAACCCACCACCACCACTCTTCTGCAGGATGGCTACAACCGCATACTTCACATTCTCTCCCCTCCCCCACCTCTTCTTGCCCAACCTCATCTCCATTTCAGGATCTCGCTCGCACCTCCTCAACAGACCCCCTGGCTGAGTACACCCCCCTCCAAGAAACATCTTCATCCCTCCACCACCCATTACCTCCACACCAATCGTCAGCGAGGAGCAAGTAAGAAGACAGCTGAAGAGACTCCATGCAGGAAAATCAGCAGGCCCGGATGGTGTTAGCCCCAGGGCCCTGAAGACCTGTGCCCTCCAGCTAAGTGTAGTACTTCAGCATGTCTTCAACATGAGCCTGGGTCTTCAGAGGGTCCCAGTGCTGTGGAAGACATCATGCCTCGTCCCTGTACCGAAGAAGCCGCGTCCTAGTGACCTCAAAGACTACAGGCCCGTGGCCTTGACGTCACACATCATTACGATAAGACCATAGAGAGATTCATCCTGGAGCAGCTCCGGCCTGTGGTCCAACCACTTCTTGACCCCCTTCAGTTTGCCTACCAGCCCCGTCTTGGAGTAGAGGACACAATCATCTATCTGCTCAACCAAGTCTACGGCCACCTGAACAAGCCAGCCAGCACTGTGAGGCTCATGTTTTTTTTATTTCTCCAGTGTTTTTGACACCATCTGGCCGGCTCTGCTGGGTGAGAAGTTGACAGCAATGCAGGTGAATGCCCCACCGGTGTCCTGGATTGTGGATTATTTGACTGGTAGACCACAGTACGTGCACTTGCAGTGCTGTGTGTTGGACAGAATGATCAGCAACACCGGGGCTCCGCAAGGGACTGTCCTTTCTCCTTTCCTTTTCACTCTCTACACCACTGATTTCAGCTATTGCACTGAGACCTGCCACCTCCAGAAATTTTCTGATGACTCTGCAGTGGTTGGACGTATTACTGGTGGTGATGAGAGTGAGTTCAGGATGGTGGTGGACAACTTTGTCACATGGAGCAGGAAGAACCACCTACAGCTCAACGTGATGAAGACTAAAGAACTGGTGGATGATCTGAAGAGAATCAGGGCTCCAGTGAGCCCTGTTAACAT
Organism: Neoarius graeffei; assembly: GCF_027579695.1. Classification (NCBI taxonomy): domain Eukaryota; kingdom Metazoa; phylum Chordata; class Actinopteri; order Siluriformes; family Ariidae; genus Neoarius; species Neoarius graeffei. Next base: position 49,794,154 of record NC_083591.1, on the reverse strand, counting down.
CCAAGGGGTCAGTGTGGACGTGGTGGAGGAATATAAGTACCTGGGGGTGTACTTGGACAATAAACTGGACTGATCCAAAAACGTGGACATGGCATATAAAAAGGGCCAGAGCCATCTCTATTTTCTGAGATGGCTGAGGTCCTTCAACATCTGCCGAACAATGCTGTGGATGTTCTATGAGTCTGTGGTGGCCAGTGCCATCCTATACGCTGTCGTCTGCTGGGGCAGCAGCTTGAGGGTGAAGGACACTAACAGACTCAATAAGATCATCAGGAAGGCCAGCCATGTTGTAGGTGAGGAATTGGACTCTCTGACAGTGGTGTTGGAGAAGAGGACACTGTCCAAAATAAAGACAATTTTAGACTGTCCTTCCCACCCTCTACATGAGGAGCTGATCAGCCACAAGAGCACGTTCAGTAAACGGCTGATTCTTCCACGCTGCACAACTGAGAGACACAGGAAATCATTCCTACCTGTTGCAGTCAAGCTGTACAATGCCACTATAACTGTGAAACACTGTCTTACCATGTATGCTGTGTATACTTAACTCAGGTGCAATATATGTATATAGGAATCATGTATATAGAATCACTTCATTTTGCTTTTATTTGAACTTATTTATTTTATTTTTATTCTTTTTTTAGATGATTTCATCTTCTATTTTCAGACATGTTTACTTCTCTGATTCAAGAGCTTTGTAGCAAATTTAAATTTCCCTCCAGGGATTAAAGTAATTCTGATTCTGATTTTGATTCTGATTCTGATAACCTCGTAACTGAATTTTGCTTGAGGCTATACAGAATTATGTGATGTCATCCTGCCCTACCAAAATCTATGGTCACAGGTTGTCCCTGTCTAATGGCCTCCTATTACATACTGACTCATACACACAGCTGGGATTAAAACACAGAATTCTCACATTTTACGCAAATGATCAGCTCAAATGTTGAAAAGAGGTTCGGTGAAAGCATTTAAATGGTTACTAAAGATTCTACAGAAACAACAGAAATAACAAACCTAGGTCATATATTCAAGTAGACTCCCAACATTCACCTAAAAGAGCTGACCTTTCAATACACAACACATCTATAATTAGATGGTTCCTGCTACCACATGTTCCTCCCAAAAAATCTTATACTATTTATAAAATTAAATTCACCCATTTCATTCTCTATACCACTTATCCTACTGAGGGTGTCAGGTGAGCTGGAGCTAATCCCAGCTGACTTCAACCTGGACAGGTTGGCAGCCTGACAGGTAGGGCTAACACAGAGACAAATAATCACTCACATTCACACCTATGGGTAAAATAGAGTAGCCTACATGTCCTACATGAAACCAGAGCACACCCACATTGGGAGAACATGCAAACTCCATACAGAATGACCCCAGTTGACCAGCAGGTTCAAATCCAGAACCTTCTTGCTGTGAGGCAACAGTGCTAACCACTGCACCACCAATGCTGCCCTAATCCATCCATCCATCCATTATCTGTAGCCGCTTATCCTGTTCTACAGGGTCGCAGACAAACTGGAGCCTATCCCAGCTGACTATGGGCGAGAGGTGGGGTACACCCTGGACAAGTCGCCAGGTTATCACAGGGCTGACACAGAGACAAACAACCATCAACACTCACATTCACACCTACGGTCAATTTAGAGCCACCAATTAACCTAACCTGCATGTCTTCGGACTGTGGGGGAAACTGGAGCACCCGGAGGAAACCCACGCAGACATGGAGAACATGCAAACTCTGCACAGAAAGGCCCTCATTGGCCACGGGGCTCGAACCCAGGACCTTCTTGCCATGATGCAACAGTGCTAATGGTGGTGTAGTGGTTAGCACGGTTGCCTCACAGCAAGAAGGTTCTGGGTTCGAACCCAGTGGCTGACGAGGGCCTTTCTGTGTGGAGTTTGCATATTCTCCCCGTGTCTGTGTGGGTTTCCCCCACAGTCTAAAGACATGCGGTTAGGTTAATATGGGACGGCCTTGAGCGAGGCATCTAACTCCCAACTGCTCCCTAGGTGCTGTTAGCATGGCTCTGGGTATGTGTGTGTGCTCATGGGTGTGTGTTCATAAATGCAGAGAGGAAATTTCATAAGTGTGTGATGAATAAAGTTGTGCTTTCTTTTCTTCTTTAACCACTACACCACCATGCCGCCTGCTGCCCTAATATTATAGTTAAATTATTTTTCATGGTATCTCATTTCCTAATGTGTTAGCCCAGTCTGCAGGGTTGTAAAGGTAAAAAATAAAATAATGTCAAATCATAATAAACATCAAAAAGATCCCAAATGTTCATAACAAAATTATGTTGACCCAGAGTATTGCAGTTATGTCAGAAAATATACGATTCAATCATGAACAATGGTTTGATGTACGTTTTTTTGTTTGTTTGTTTTACTTCAACAATCTTTCACAAAAAATTCCTGACCTTGTCATGTTTATAAAGTAGCTGAATATTCAAATATTCAAATAGTTTGTGATGTAGCTCCGCCCCTTACGTATAAAATAGACCCTCCCTCTTCTCGGCGCCATATTGAATTCAGAACATCAGAGGAAGCTGAAGTAAATGTAAGTTGTGGCAGCGCGGCCTAGCTGTGTAATTATAATATGTATGTGTGTTAATTTGAATTAAGCATATTGAACATGATCAGTTCTTGTTTTTAACTTTAGTTATCAATATTTAGAAAACAGTTTATTAGTTTGTAGAGGTTTTTATTTTCTGCTTCCTTCTTGTCTTCACGTGGGACAAAATGGCGCTAGTTAGCTTAGCTACAGAGTTATTGTGTTTATTAACGTCGTTATTATTTAGCCGTGTAACTGCTATGTAATTACCGTTTTGCTAGAATTTTTTTTTTAAAAAGAACCAGTTTCTGACCGAGTTATTTCACCGGGGTCGTTGTTAAATTATCAAGTGGGTGGTTTTCCTTTGAAGGGGGGGATGGGTGATTTGGGTTTCCACCGCTTTTCTGACATCCTTTTGCATAAACGAATCCAGCGCGGTTTGTGCCGGAATAGCGGTGGTGTAAAATGCGGGCTTGAGACACAGCTTATTGTTTGACCTACATTTCAGCCTCAATTTGCCTAATTCTGTGACACGTGTGTGTGTGTGTGTGTGTGTGTGTAAAAAAAAAAATTTAGTTTTAATTAATTGCTTACTTTACATGCTTGGGGGAAGCCATGGCCTAATGGTTAGAGAAGCAGCTATGGGACCAAAAGGTCACTGGTTCGATTCCCTGGACTGGCTGAAGTGCTCCTGAGCAAGGGGCCTAACCCCCAACTGCTCTGGCAAGAGTGGTGGTGTGCCTTGTGTCTGATTAGCCAAAGAAAAACTGATGTGATTTATCAGTTCAGTCAGGGAACCTGACCATAAAACACAAATAAATAAATAAATATTTTCCTTCCAGAAACGACATCATGTCTGACGAAGGAAAGCTTTTTATTGGAGGTCTGAGCTTCGACACCACGGAGCAGTCTCTGGAGGATGCCTTCTCCAAATATGGCATTATTACGAATGGTTAGTGTTGTGTCTTTTGAATATGCAAGTCGTTTTTCTGTTTTTTTTTTCCCCCCAGTCTAACATGTAACAGTCTATATTGAATAATTGTTTTTTCTTTTACAGTTCACGTCGCCAGAAACAGAGAAACGAACAAGTCAAGGGGCTTCGGCTTTGTCACGTTTGAGAACCCTGATGATGCAAAAGACGCCTTGGAGGGAATGAATGGAAAAGTATGACTTGTAACAATGCTCAAGGGTTGAATCTGTATTAGACTACACTTAAGGCTGATTTTTTTACTTGTAGGTAAAACCCACGGTATATTTATGGTATAGCAGCATTCCCTATGCTGTAGCTTACACTATCTTGATTTACATTTCCCCAGAAAGACTACACATCACTAACAACTGTGATTGGTCTGCTTGGTAGCATTGCATTTCCAACTGTTCCTTCTTTGTAAAAGTCATAAATGTATATTGTGAGGTTCTGGAGATGGTGATAACAGACTTTAACCACTAGTTACACTGTAGTGCTACGAGCTGTTCATACTGCTGAACACGAGTTAACCTTCAGAAATGCTTTGCCAGAATTCACTTGGCTCATAATTGATCACGGAAGGTTTCTTCTCCCTTGGTAGATTTTTTTTTTTCTCCTCCCCTGTTTGTAAAATGAGAATTCTAATATTTCATGTGACAGTGTCTCCTATGGAGTTTTGAATCTATTGTTCGATACCTAGTTTTATTGAATCAAGAATCTTAATATATGATGCACGGTATCGTTAGGATGGTGTATGCCTTTAAAGGCATAAATATATCTAGGTTTGTGTTGAGTGGTCAAATGTTGCATCAAACTAATTCTGTTTTTTGTTTCTGTAGTCTGTGGATGGGAGGGCAATCCGTGTGGATGAGGCCGGGAAGGGAGGTGGTGGCCGCTCTGGAGGTGGTGGATACAGAGGCAGTGGAGGAGGAAGAGGTGGTGGATATTCTCGTGGAGGAAGAGGTGGGCCAAGAGGCAATTAGGATGTGTAATTGGCATCCCGGTGGCTACTGAATAATAACTTCAAACTAGATGAACAGATTAATGGAACATGGCAAAGTGTCTTTGTTCCCAAAGCAACAAAACTGGCAGCATATGACATTGTTTGGTTTTGATCCCACCCTCTCTTCCCACAGGTGGTGGGTATGGTGGTGGAGACCGTAGTTATGGTGGTGGAGACCGTAGTTATGGTGGTGGAGACCGACGTTATGGAGGAGACCGGAGCTATAGTGGGGGCTACAAGAGCGGTGGTGGTGGAGGATACAATAGAGACAGGTAAATATGCAATCCCCTTTCTTTCAGAAGCATATTCAGATGTACCAATCATTTATCTTTCTACTTTCAATACAGTAGTGCTTAAGTATTGCGTACCTCATATTGGTCTGATTTGGACTTTATTGTAAAATCTTTTTTTTTTTTTTTTTTTGCTATGTCTTTCAGGAGTTCCAGCTATGGAGATCGTGGCAGCTCCTACAGAGACAACTATGATGGATATGGTAAGCATCTAAAGTGTCTTAACGTTCCTATTAATTGTGCATCACTTGCCCTAATCAGAGCTGTAGAGAATCAGGCAGCTCTTTTTAATGCGTGTTCCCCCAAATAGCTGTATATTTAAACCAGTTCCTGTAGCTTTATCCAAATTTTATTCACAAATGTAAGGAAGACCTGATGCTCTAATTTAACGTTTAAGATGGATGTTGGTTAGCTAATTATTTTTATAGGCCAAACTGTGGCACAGGTTAACATCATGGGACCCAGTTTACTGAGGCATAATAAGTGGGTCTCTTTCCTGCCTTGCCTTGTTCACACCCTGACTTTAAGGAGAGCTTGTTTCCAAACAAGGCTCCGTGCTCACTCCTCATTTTGTTCTCTTGATCCCTAAATCGGACACAGCCTTGTCTTGTTCATGTTGCTATCTAAGAGGGGTGTTTTCTATCAAACTAAAAATGTGTTCAGATGCTTCGGTGTCCTCTCACGTGTGCCTGCTTCTTCCTCAGCTGCACACGAATAAGGCCCAAGACCAACTCTTCACTGGCTGTGTATTCTAAAGACGTGCTCCAAGGATCTGTTCATTCATGTAGTAGAATTCCTTTGTTTAAAAAAATAAAATTAAAAAAAAAAATCAGGGGAAATGTGGGGTAGGGAGTTGTTCATATTGGCTGTGAAATGTTTCTCTGCTACCACACTGGTAGTCTTTTTTTTTTTTTTTTCCCTCCCCTTGCTTTACTGAATAATAAGCTTCATCATGTGCTTCTTATTCCTCTTGGTCTGTTCTGACCAGTTGCCACAGTATTGCTATCCCATTGCAAATTTTCCATTTTAATATAGGTCATTATTTTGATTTGGGCTGCCCAATGTCTTTAGTGAGCATCTACCTCTTAAAGAACCTTTTTAAGCAGATGTGGAATTTTCTTAAAGACTAAAAATTATAGCAGTGATTGATTTGAGCATAATTCCATTTAAAAATAAAAAGCTAATATGATAAAAAGCAGGAAAGCCATTGTCCATATCAAGTATCCAAAGAGTTAATTCCTTGCAGACTGGTGAACACTGCTCGTGAGCTGGCCAGTACTGGTGCTGTTCTTGAAGTGCAGCTTGCCACGTTCACCCCTCACTCTTCCAGAGGTATCTCTGCCCTGCTTGACGTTTGCTCTTTTTTCTTTTTTCCTTTTTTTTTTTAAAACATGTTCTGTAAACATGGACAGACGCTCCTAAACTGTATAGTAATCTATATGGAAGATGAGTTAATGTTGAGAACTGTTACTACTTTTATGACCCCAAGTCTAAAGGGATTGTGCTCTGTTTGTATTGCAATTGAATTGTGTCCTTGGCTTCATGGAGCCTATTAAATGAAACAGTTTGAAAATCGAATTTTGTTTTGTGCTTTTAAAAAGTGCTGGCTGAAAGGGATTATTCATTCTTGGTTTTTATTTTAAATTTAGTGTAGCTTGATTTATGGTGTATGGTGCAGCCAGCATTTTTTTAGATTAAAGGCTAAAAGTAAGCTAGTCAAACTAGAGAACAAGAGTGTTTAACTCTTAGGTAAATGGGGAAAGAAATTAAAATTGGGTTTATTTTTGGAATCGAATATTTTAAAAATGTAGTTGAACAAAAGATTTTGGGTTGCAAAATAGCATTTTGGGGATGATATAGAAACCAATATTAATGTTTTTCTTGGGTCATGTTTTTAAAATTGGCTCTTTTAACAGCTTATGTTTGGCCATTAAAATGAACATGTCCTCACCAGGATTGTAAACGTGTGTTTAGTTGGGGTGGGTTTTATTTTCCTCACTATTTTAATGGTCTATCAAGAATATACTAAAATATTTTAAAAAGGGTGTCCTTTGCCTGGTCGTTAGCCATTGATGGAAAGTTGTACCAGTTAACACTTCTGCTTTTGGCTCTGATATAAAAGCAAAATGCTTTACTGAATCCACAAGCTCTACTTCTGTAAAAAGGGGAGCAAAAATCCTCACTCGTGCCTATGGAGAACGAAGTTTTGCATCTACCGAAGTGATTCTCCTGTCAGTGGAACAGGAGGGAAAGCTGCTACTCTCTTGGGCTAGTTGATGTTGGGAGAAACAGTAGGCCTGTATATATGAGGTAACTTTCCTTTGCTCACCTGTTCACAAACTTCAGAAACTTTAAATTCGTGTATTGTGCTATGAGAAATGTATCGGTGTTTTGCTTTAGAAGTTTCCTCCCCACTATGTGGCAAATGTCAGTCATGCTCCTTTAAGGTTTCTGCATGGTGTCCTGGGCACCTGTCACTTGTTGCCCCTGAAATTTTTTGCTTCAAATTCACGTGAGGGGTGCTGTGCTGCGATCATCCCTCCTTTCAAGTCCACTCTTTATTCTCATGCCTAACTATTTACAAAATTTTGCAAAATATGGGTCACCTGAGTGTCAATATTGTTACCCTGAAGCACTGGTGACCTGTACAATCAGATCCAACACCTGTCATATTTGGAATTATAGCAAAATTGTAACTTAACCATGTATTTTATGTTGATTTGTTCTTGTTTAGCGAATGCCTGTTTTTTGTTTTTATTTTTACTAGGTTGAAAATGTCCTCTGAGTCATGAGTTGTCCGTTCAAGACCTGTGTGTAACAGAAATCAACTTAAGATTGAAGGCTAAGGTGAGTCTCATTAAGGTGCATTCACTACCACTTCAGAGGGGTTGTGGGTTTTTTCTTTTCTCTCCTTTCTCTCCTTTAAAGTGCATATCACGGGTAAATTCAGGAGCAAGATCAATGTAATTCTCCTATTTTATATTAAACTTTGGTCAAATATCTAACATTCTGCATTCTCTGCAATTTTTTTTTTAACCTTGCGCAATACCAGAAAAATTCAGTTGAAATCAAGCCATTTGAGGCGAATTGGTCCACCTCTGAAAAAACTTGGCATTTGGATTTCCTGGCAAACGTTGATTTTCGTGACGTCATCTGCGGGACGCCTCCTTCTGAATCCTACGTCAGCGCTGGTTTATTTGAGAAAATGACCTGGTGGTTTTCTGCAAATTTCTTCATTATCACGCAATTATTAAAATGGTTAACAGATGTATCGTAGGAGGGTGTAGCAACGCCAATCTTGATGGGATTAGTTCTCATTGTTTTCCAAAAGACCGGACAATGAGAGAGAAATGGGAGCACTTGGTCTACACAGGCTGTGCACTGAAACTGTGCAAGCTTGCGCAGCCTCCTCGCGCTTCTGCAGATAACGTCACGAATCTGGCTCCAGCCGAGTTTTGTTTTATTTATTTTTTCTGCTGTAGACAGATGGCCTTGTGCAAAATTATCCTTCTGGATGAGTGTGTAAAGGGACATACTTTCATATAAAAAAAACCCCACAAATGGTCCAGAATATGCACTTTAAAAGGTGACGCAGTCTTTAGTGTTGTGCATAACTTGGTTAATTCTCTGAAATTGGGTTTGGGTTCAATTTAATGTAATTTTTGTATTAACCTTTCTCTCCCTATAGCAAGTATGGCATGTGGAAGAAATATGGGCCACTACAAAAGAGGACAAGTGGCAGAGGAGACAAAACACTACCATGGTGCCGGTTATGACCGATGAGTGAGTTGGCTGTGATGAGTTGGAGATCTTTCATGAAGAGTCAACTGATGGTTTGAATGAGTGTTTGCAAGACATGTGAAATTAATTACCAGTTTGTAGACATGATTTTATTTTTTACACTGTAAACAGGAAGCACATCTTTGTGCCACATCTCACGTTACATCAATAAATCACATCCACCACCTAAAATGACTTTCTTTATTGATCAAAATGATTGACAAGCTATTGGCTCTGACTGCTAAAGAGGTTTAGTGAAAGTCATAGATATGTTAATGGAGCTCCGTAATACAGGCTGTACTGGGGAACTTGGGCAAGTTGAGCTCATATTTTTTCTGAAGATCGTAGGGCAGTAAGCGTCCAGCAAGTAAGTGTATTCCAGAGAAACTGAGTGCACATCTCTTTGGTGCCATCAGAGAGATGAGGACATTGGGGTTAATCCCATCTGTGCTGGCTTCATCAGGGTCCCAACCTGTAATGACAGCATTCCTTACCTAGTCAAGACTTGCTTGAGTGAGTTTGATTTAGAATTCTGATGAACCAGTGTTGCTGGTGGTTTGTCTTTTTTTTTTTTTTTTAATTATCTCTGCTAGGGTAAGTGCATATTTTCTAACATTTCAAATCAAATGTGTATGTCTGAATCATGGATCGTTGTTTTCTAATGAACAAGAATGATGCCACTGAATGCTTCCCCAGCCTGTTCTCTTCATGGTTCAGTTTCAGAATTCTGGCGTGATTCAGTTCAGTTTTCAGAATTCAGTTCAGAATTCCCCCCCCCCCAGTAAACTGAGTAAAAAGGTCAATCTATAAATTTCAATATTGAACTGGAATGAGCTAATTTAAGGAAAAAAGTTGGTTATTAGTGCTTCTGTATTTGTGTGATCTCCAATCTTCCTGTTTTTAATTAAATAGCTAAAGAAATTATGGTCTCAGTCACATCGTTTTATACCGCCAATGAAACAGGATGGAAGGGATGACTGCTTATGAGTCTCAACACTCATAACTTCTTTTTTTAATATATAGATGTTCACCTTTCAGTTATGGTTGTTTCACAGGAATCTCCAGGGGTGGTAACAATCATGGAAAATATATACTTTTTTTTTTTTTCCCCACTAAGGTTTTTGTTTTTTAATCTTGCTACAAGTCATGGTATATAATTTCAATAATGAGAGAAAATTTATCATAAACCGAAGATTAGATTTCTCATATTTTCAGCGTGAGATTAGCCAAAGGGTTTGTTTTTTGGCTAAAAACACAGAGGGTTAACTCTAGCAAGGGTACAAATAGTTCTGGAGCTGACTGTATGTCAGTTATTTTAAAATAAAATTCAGACCTGAAGGGATGTCGAGGCTGGTGATGGGGATTTTGATCTCTCGGAGAGTAAGAATGATGCTGGTGAAGGTTTTTTCTGCTGTCCCCAGTTCTGTCTCTGGGCCCAGCAGTGCATCCACCACCAGGTTATATGCATCATTTATAAGCTGCACCTATCAGTGAGGATTGTGGAAGTAAAAAACATATTCAAAAATGAGAGCACAAACGAAAGCCAGTCAAACCAATAGTATGCCTATTTTAGGCTTCTATTCCATGAACAGTAGTAATGATGCTGAAACAAATGTCACTGGCTGAAAAGGTTGCACATGTTAGAGGTCATACACCTTACTAGTTTTGCTATCAAATTACGAAGCATTTACATGCCGATCAGACAGGTCTCTTGCTGCATGTGACCAAAGTAGTGCCCTCTTGACACGGATGCCCACCTTCAGTAATTCAGACTTTGTGTATTAGTCGTTGTGACGTGAATACACTAAGATGAAAGGGCAAATGTTCCACCTTCGCCCAGTTGTGGTGTTTTTAGACATAGGGACGTGTCGTTAAATTTAGTCAGACATTGAGTGAAATATTTTAGTTATAATTTGGTTTTCATCAGCAGAACACTGCGGTGCACATTTTTATAATGTCACTGTACAAGATGGGGAATGTGCACTAGCTCTATTTTCAAAAATACAGAAGGGGGGGGGGGGAATCCAGACAGCTAAGTGTGGTGCTTGCACCACTGATGAGTACAACACAATGGAAACCTTTTGCCATTGGACCAATACGAAACGCATAGATCCACTTTGCTTGGTTTTGGTATTTCTGTGCAATGGGGGGAAACCCTGAGTGCTCTGAATTAATATTTGGAAGCTTTTCTCACCTCTGTGGGCAGGTAGGACAAGAAGGGGATGTCCATTTTCTCACATTGTACAGTGAAGTCCAGGTGAGGACTTTGTGAGGAGCGTTTTGGGTAGAAGACAGTGGGCATGTATTCCTGAAATGAAGGTAAGAGGGGATGGTATATTATTAAACCCAGCCTGTATAATGTATATATTGTATGTTGTGAACAGAGGTGTTACATTGCTGATTTGGGTTTGGAAGAGCCAAACACAGTGCTCCTGTTTTTGACTTTTACTCTACCCTCAGTAGCTAGACATTCACTTTTGGAGCAAAACAGATGCACTTGGTTGGTTTACAATTACTGAATGTAGTTTTTGCTTCTATACACAACTTCTCAGCCCCCTTTTCATCGTATCCATCAACAGAAATGGACCAGTGTTGAGTGGTCCGTACACAGCAATGCCACCACCTAATTAAAAAGAAACTGCCTTGCATAATACTGTACTTACAAATAATCTGAGATAGCGTGCACATGCCAGGCCGATGCAACCGTTCTGATCCGGCCCACACACCACTAGTACGGTGGGCTGCCTCTTACCCAGAGTGCTCAGCGGGTACGTCTGTGAGAGGACAGAAATGAGAACAGTTACTGCTTAAGATGCGAATTAATTACTGATAACTTACAACAAATCCTCAGTAAGCTGTAATGTAGTTATAATGATGTAGCATATATGATCCAGCTTTACTGTATGCAGTATGTTTGCTAGTTCACTGTAATAGCAGTGACAGAAAGTAAGAACAGTACTCCAGATCAATAAATCCATGAGAACTATAACTGAACACTTGATAACCAGCAGGAATAAAAATAGTTAATTTGATTAATGCGCTATCGCTCAGTGGAATAAGATTTGCATGACATTACTGGTGATGCAGTATATTTGAATGGATGTGGTTAGAACTCAGACCTTTGTAATGGCAACAGCACAGGCGTGGCCTAAAATTTCTGTCAGCTGATGCAGACCAAAGTGATAGTCCCTCAGCAACTCGGTCTCCATGGCAACAGCCTCCTCTTTACTGGAAAGAAATCATAAAGGAATAATATTCTTCCCGGGGGGGAGTCAACAAGCTGCAGGTCTGTTGCAGAACGAGAACTCTGAACTCCGTGATGTGGTGTTTTGTGACTCGGTGTCGCACTGAATCGTCAGCTGTTACCTATGAATATTTAACCCATCGTTGTGAGAAGCCTAAGTATGAACTGACTTAGTGCATTTAGACAGCCGTCTTAGTCTCTATTGACCTTCTACAGTCTGTGGGTCTGTCTAAGCTCAGCTCCCCAGTTCCTGAGCCCTAACTGGGTATTGATCAGGCAGCAGACGGCTCCACACGAAGGGGAGCATCTACCCTAAAGTGTAAACTTTAGGAACAGATGTCAGCACTTTCGGTGCCTCACAAAGCCAAAAGGTTTCATCAATATTTCAGCACGAGTCATGTGTTGCACTCTGGCAAATCAACCCAGCCTTGTATTCCTGAATTTACATAATCAGGCACGATGGTCATGTATCTTTTTAAAAGGCTTTGCTATTTTAATACTTAGTCAAGTTTATTTGTATAGCGATTTTAACAACAGACATTGTCGCAAAGCAGCTTTACAGAAAATTAAAGGCTTTAAACATAAGCTATTTTATCCCTGATGAGCCTGTAGCAACGGTGGCAAGGAAAAACTCCCTTAGACAACATGAGGAAGCAGCCTTGACAGGAACCAGACTCAAAAGGGAACCCATCCTCATCTGGGTGATAACAGATAGCATGATTATAAATAACTCACTTGTATAACTGTGTCCTACATATATATACACAGTATTAGTCACAAAGTGCAACCAGGAAATTCATTACAGTTTTAACATAAAGTCTGTTTTGTTGAAGTTATCAGCTGTTCGTTGATGGAAACTTCGGTGCAAGATTGTTCATGACAACTGCAGTCCTAAAGTTATCATGTCAATCGTAGCCTCAGCGATCATTGACTGTCCATATAGAGCCATCCTCCACAGGAACAATGTGATGAGACTCCTGCCAGACGTAGGGCATCAGGATGGATCAGGAGGCTTAATTATTATTTTATTAAAAGTAACATACAGTAATTATTGCCAGAGTATCATGCAATGCAACAAAGGTGTTTAGGATTTTTTTCCCCACAGCCCTAAATGGTAGTCTAGCTTTGCTGTTTCACTGTTCCTCACGCGAGTAGATCAGTAACGCTCCTCAGCTTGTAGCATTTCCCAAAGTGGCGCTGGATAAAGTCGAGATGCTCCTACTGAAGAAGTATAGACGCTCAGCCTCTGCTACACATCCCCCAAGCCTATGACGCTCCCTCCTGATCCTGGTTACCAACTGGAGCCAGGTTGTGTAAAGAGACAGTACAGCAGGTAGGTACAGTGGTGTTTGAAAGTTTGTGAACCCTTTAGAATTTTCTATATTTCTGCATAAATATGACCTAAAACAACATCAGATTTTCACACAAGTCCTAAAAGTAGATAAAGAGAACCCAGTAAACAAATGAGACAAAAATATTATACTTGGTCATTTATTTATTGAGGAATATGATCCAATATTACATATCTGTGAGTGGCAAAAGTATGTCAACTTTTGCTTTCAGTATCTGGTGTGACCCCCTTGTGCAGCAAGAACAACTAAACATTTCCAGTAACTGTTGATCAGTCCTGCACACCGGCTCGGAGGAATTTTAGCCCGTTCCTCCGTACAGAACAGCTTCAACTCTGGGATGTTGTGGGTTTCCTCACATGAACTGCTTGCTTCAGGTCCTTCCACAACATTTCGATTGGATTAAGGTCAGGACTTTGACTTGGCCATTCCAAAACATTAACTTTATTCTTCTTTAACCATTCTTTGGTAGAACGACTTGCGTGCTTAGGGTCGTTGTCTTGCTGCATGACCCACCTTCTCTTGAAATTCAGTTCATGGACAGATGTCCTGACATTTTCCTTTAGAATTCACTGGTATAATTCAGAATTCATTGTTCCATCAATGATGGCAAGCCGTCCTGGCCCAGATGCAGCAAAACAGGCCCAAACCATGATACTACCACCACCATGTTTCACAGATGGGATAAGGTTCTTATGCTGGAATGCAGTGTTTTCCTTTCTCCAAACATAACGCTTCTCATTTAAACCAAAAAGTTCTATTTTGGTCTCATCCATCCACAAAACATTTTTCCAATAGCCTTCTGGCTTGTCCACGTGGTCTTTAGCAAACTGCAGACGAGCAGCAATGTTCTTTTTGGAGAGCAGTGGCTTTCTCCTTGCAGCCCTGCCATGCACACCATTGTTGTTCAGTGTTCTCTTGATGGTGGACTCATGAACATTAACCAATGTGAGAGAGGCCTTCAGTTGCTTAGAAGTTGCCCTGAGGTCCTTTCTGACCTCGCCGACTATTACACACCTTGCTCTTGGAGTGAGGCAACAATGGTCTTGAATTTCCTCCATTTGTACACAATCTGTCTGGCTGTGGATTGGTGGAGTCCAAACTCTTTAGAGATGGTTTTGTAACCTTTTCCAGCCTGATGAGCATCAACAACGCTTTTTCTGAGGTCCTCAGAAATCTCCTTTGTTCGTGCCATGATACACTTCCACAAACGTGTTGTGAAGATCAGACTTTGATAGATCCCCGTTCTTTAAATAAAACAGGGTGCCAACTCACACCTGATTGTCATCCCATTGATTGAAAACACCTGACTCTAATTTCACCTTCAAATTAACTGCTAATTCTAGAGGTTCACATACTTTTGCCACTCACAGATATGTAATATTGGATCATTTTCCTCAGTAAATAAATGACCATAATATTTTTCTCTCATTTGTTTAACTGGGTTCTGTTTTTCTACTTTTAGGACTTGTGTGAAAACCTGATGACGTTTTAGGTCATATTTATGCAGAAATATAGAAAATTCTAAAGGGTTCACAAACTTTCAAGCACCACTGTAGTTACGTCACTTATAAAAATCAAGGGGAGTGTTAATTTGGATGAAAATCTGCTGAGTGCACAGCTGAATCATTCATGGTCACCTCTGAATTGTTTTATGATATCATGAGGTTCCATCCTAGGGTTTATGATATCAGATTGTGATTAATACCAGTTATTTGTCTATCTGTCCATCAGAAAATTTATAGCATGCAACTACTGGGTGGGTGGGGGGGGGAAGCTGACGCACTCTGGAGATCATGTAACTGCAGAACACAGCAGGGTAAAGATTAATATTAGACTATAAAAGGACTGATTCTCACACTGTGTTCTCTTTCTTACGGAAGCCGAGAGAGGCCCTTCATATAATCCTTTTTTTTTAAATTCACCTTGTTATCCCGAGATAACATAATTAATTCAGGATCTCGAGAAAACAAAACCGTTATTCCGAGATCTCGAGAAAACAAAACCGTTATTCCGAGATCTCGAGAAAACAAAACCGTTATTCCGAGATTTCGAGAAAACAAAACCGTTATTCTGAGATCTCGAGTAAACAGCTGAGAAATGGTTCATTCAGGTACGCCAAGAGACTTGATATGCTGACTTTTGGGCTATTTCTCATTCTGTATAGACGCAACTTTGGTCATTAGAATGTCTGGAATAATCGATCACCTAATAAGGCAATATTTTGATCGGGGTTGACTCGAGATCATGAAATAATTGTTTTTGTTTTTTCGAGATCACGGAATAACGGTTTTGTTTTCTCGAGATCTCGAATTAGTTGTGGTGTTTTCTCGACATCCTGAATTAATTATGTCGTTATCTCGGGATAACAAGGTGAATAAAAAAATATTACATGAAGGGCCTCTCGCGGCTTCCGTACTTTCTCGTTGTATTTTAGTAATTTTTTTTTTTAAACCTGTATAGTAGAAAAGTAGAAATTAAGCGATGAAACGTTGAAACTGTTTGTATTTAGTTTTCTTATCACATTATAATCGCTAGTCTTAACTGCTCTATGATTTTTTACAAAAAAATTATTTCTCAATGCATTTCCACTTTTTCTCAGGTGGCATACCTGAGTATACAAATAAACATGAAGAAAAGCAGATTTTAGCAGAGTTAGTTGCAATATTGTTGAATTATTGGCACCCTATAAGATAATGGACAAAGATTATTTAAAATGAACGTTACACATAATGATCCAAATTTTCCATGAAACAGCAGGAGAAGTCAGATGTAAAATCACTTTCTCGTTCATTATCATAGTTGGTGACCTGCACAAATCAGGTAATGGATATAACGATTGCAAATGCCAAGAAATACAACCAGTCATAAGAAAAATATTCAAAAGATCTCTTTAGAAGTATCTCCAACAGTGACGTTACAAAAGGAGGCTCTGTACTGAGGCGGTATCACACCATGGCATTGTAAGGGAGCAGAGCTTTTATTTTTCCAGAAACAAATTTAATACTTTTTGTCAATAATTAGAACACACCATCTCCATACTCACTAACGGTGTTAATTCACTTTTTTTTTTAAAAGCTTTCCTCATTTTCCATAAAAAGGTGCCAATAATTTTGAAATCAACTGTATATTTGTGCACAAGACATAATTTCACATTGTTCCTGACAGCAGCAGTAATTATTGACAGTTTTGTGCTTATGTAAATCTGTAGATTTAGATATCACAGGGTTATAACTAACTAATCAGTGAAACTAGACTCAAGTAACGTAACATGATGAGAAGTAAACTTTTGTGAAATCATGAAGATCTTTGCTGAATGAACCTGCATTAACTTCATGACAGAGTTTATTCCAGGTGGTATGTCTGGGATGCATTGGATGCAGCTTACCTGAGGTAGTGCAGCATCTGCGTGGACTCACAGTCCTGATCAGCACTGCTGTGGTTCATCTTCACTGCAGTTTGTGTTTCAGAGCGTTAGGAGGTGCCGGTTCGGTCAGTCTCCAAAAAAGTATTTTCTGTAGTACTCCTCTAGAGCTCACGTTATCTGTATCACTTTATTCACCAGTTAGAGGAGAGGGAAATGGGGAGGCTGCTGATTGGCTGAGTGCAGAAAGAGGGCGGAACTTGCATGCTGAGGGACATTGCGTGTATAAAACGTGTTTGAGAAGTATATTATTCCTGATGAGGTCTATTAATCAACAGGACACTGTCGAGAGAGAACAGTGTGAATCCATGATCGAGTGTCATTTTAAATACAGGTAATACAACCTAGATAATTAAGTTATTCCATGAAATCAAGTCGTACATGAGCTGATGGCTGACGAGGCGCGTAGTGCCGAGCTGGCTATAAGTCATGTACGACAAGATTGAGTGGAATAACTGTTTTATTCTATCCAGACTCACTGGATTTTGAGAAATGGAGCTTTTTTTTTTTTAAACTTGATTATACAAAATGTCCGCTCAGAATGTAAACAAATTAGCAAAACGACAGGAGCAATTTGGGAAAAATAAGATACGTTACCATCATACTTTTATTCCATATTTTGTGTGGTAGGGCGGCACAGTGGTGTAGTGGTTAGCGCTATCGCCTCACAGCAAGAAGGTCCGGGTTCGAGCCCCGTGGCCGGCGAGGGCCTTTCTGTGCGGAGTTTGCATGTTCTCCC